>NW_024401030.1:0-9480 GCF_905171765.1 Bufo bufo
CTTTGATCAGGACTGTACAAACCTTTTTGCAGTTTACAAGACACTTCTACTCTTTCTTGCACACAGGTATCATGTGAAAGAGTGCTCTCAAAGGTGAAAATTATGAAAAATCATCTGCGGTCCTGGACCAGACAGGAACTTTTAGAGGCACTTATTTTGCTGAACATTGAGTATGATTTTGCAAGGGATTTGGATTACGGTGAACTTATTAATAGATTTGCAATGTCATCTTCTGCTCTAAAAAAATTCTTCTATAACACTGCTAAACTTTTGTCAGTTTTTTTTTTTTTTTTTAAAGACAACCTATCACTAACTAGAACATGTTATAATTACATAGAGGAGGGAAAGTATTTGTGTAAAATAGACTAAAAGAGTAATATTCTTCTTTCACTCTTCCCAATTGAGGCCGACCTGGACACTAAAAATGCTGATATACTTTCCGAGCACATTCTTCAGCATCTTTGGAGCTAGTGATATGCATATGCATCACTTCATAGAGGTATCACCAATGTCTTATAAAATTGGGGGATAGAGTATGCTGGGCCGAGGGACCCACAATTTCGCAAGATTTTAGCAATCTACATACTAGATATAAAATAGTGTATCTCTTTTACTTGGACTGTTCCTTTAGTTTATTTATTCAGTAAGTAATTATGGCTATTTGATCAATAAATATTGTTTTGTACTGGGCGATGATATAAACACATGTTACATCACAATTAAGAGTGGTCATGCATTATTTCTATATAGCTGAAGGGTGGGCCCCTAGAATGATTTCCTCTGGTGGGCTCAAGGTACTCCATTCTGACCCTGCTCTTTTGACACCTTTCTGATATGTACCTTTGGTAACAATCTGTAGCTGGTCAGGAGAAGTTTCCTTATGAATAGAAGGATTATATGATAGATAAGTACTGTTAAGTAATGGATATACATTACGGGGAAGAAGAGCACTGCATGATATCTTTATCTGCTTTATAATTTAGTGACATTTCCCTCAGAATTCATACTGGAATTTTCTGGGGTCACATCTCTGGACAGTCATAGGAGGACATCTCTCTGATGGATTTCTCCTTCTAGATCCAACTTGTGTTATAACAGGATGGTGGTCCTCTATCATGATGTGCTTGTTCAGATCTTTGTCTCCTTCTAAACACTCCTAGTCCTCCATGGAGGAACAGTAACATCCTGACACCTCGTAGGAACTTCTCCAGTCAGCAGCTCAATCAAATTGTGGGTGACTTCCAGGAATTTTCTACTCATGTATCAGAGAGTGAGGATCTGTAATGGGGTGAGGGACCTTGCTCCATCCTCCTGACTCATAGAGATGGATGATGGGAGTCATCCCAATGTCTTTTATTGTGTAATCCTCTCTGCTTAACAGGTAGATGATCTCCAAGGTGAAGTCTAATATTCTTCTGATCACGTTCCTGTCCAGCCTTGGTGGTTCATTCAGGAAAAAGTTTGTATTATGGTTTTTGTTCAACCGCCCTCCCCCTTTTGCAGGCTAGAGAAATGGCTGAAAGAGAGAACAGCAGGGACTACCAACCAGGAGAAAATTCCTCATTATTCGCAAATATCTTTTTGAATTGTACTGAGATGTGTAACCTTCAACCTTAAATTTGCTCTGTGAACCAGACGCATATTGTTTGTCACATGTATAGACCAACTATGAGTTTACATCCTGCTGTTTCTCTGGAAATCTGCACCACATCTTTAACATCTACACTAAGAAACAGTACAGTCAGGTACAGAACTTCCATTTAAGTGCACTATTGAGGATATCAGAACTGGCCACCGTGAGGCCATTGATGTACACCGAGATACATGCTCCCTGCAGCTAGGAAGTAGCCGATTTATAATGCGCTTCATAAATTAATTCGGAACAAATCCAATTTTTTTTTTTTTTATTTCAGTCAAGCGTCCAAGTCAACTTTTTGAAAACTTCGCTCATCTCTTACTCTTAGCATTTAAATGCCTTCTTTCACGGGAAGGCATCCCGCGCATATAGCCGAGTAAGGACGCGGTTGGTGTCCTCGTCTCCATGGTGACCAGGGGGCGAGGAGGACCCGGCCATGCATGCCTTCTCAGCGAGGCCGACGTCCTCCGTCCCCTAGACAATGAGCAGCAGGGGATCTGAGCGCCGATAATAATGAATCGGCGCTCAGCTGTTATATGCACAATACGAGTCATGTGACGCTGACCACGGATCGTGACTTACCTGTAGGGGTTATTTAAACAGGCAGCCTGCTGGCCACAGGTTGCCTGTGATTGGTCTTGCTACCCTCACCAGTATACCCTCACCCTCACAGTAATGCCCCAACGATTTTCCAAAATTTTGTCAATTATATTTTTAGACAATTTATTCGGAAATTCATGATTGTATATTTGGATGATATTTAGATTTATTCACCTGACTGGGATTCTCACATTAGCCACATTAGACAGGTACTGGAGGTTCTTTGTGAAAACCAACTATTTGCTAAAGATGAAAAGTGTATCTTTGGGATACACAAAATTTTATTTTTGGGATATATATTCTCACACCCCAATCCTTTAAGATGGATCTAGGGAAGGTGCAGGCTATTCTGGAATGGGTAAGTCCCTCGTCCCTTAAAGCATCACAACGCTTTTTGGGTTTTTCTAATTATTATCAAAAATGTATTAAAAATTATTCTGTTATTGCCATACCTTTCACCGACCTAACTGAGAGTTACTTGCTATTAAATGGGCCTTTGAAGAATGGCGTAATTTTTTGGAAGGGGCTCAACATTGTATTATGGTTCTTACGGATCATAAGAATCTATTGTTTTTTTAATCTGCTAAACGTTTGAATCCAAAACAGGCTAGGTGGGTATTATTCTTTACACGTTTTAACTTTTGAATTACTTTCAGGCCAAGAAATCAAAAAATGAAGGCAGATACCCTATTCAGGAGTTTTTGTGATTTTCAATCTTCTGATACTGCACCAGAACCGATATTACCAGCAGGTGTCCAATCTGACGACCGAAATAACTGCGGGACAACACATGGCTCCGGAACAATCCCCCACTGATAAATTATTTGTACCCGGTCATTTACATCTCCGACTGTTGGGTGAGTGCCATAATTCTGTGTTTAGTGGACATCTGGGTATTAATGCCACCAAGGAACTCATCTCCAGGTTTTACTGGTGGCCCACTTTGTCTAGAGATATCCACTCATATGTGTCCTCATGTGAGGTATGTGCCAGGTCCAAGACTCCTAGGTCCCGTCCGGTGGGTGAGTTGCGACTGCTGCCCATCCCTAGTAGACCTTGGTCCCATATCTCCATGGATTTTATCACCGACCTACCGGTTTCAGAGGGTAAGTCGGTGGTATGGGTGGTTGTTGACAGATTTAGTATGATGGTGCATTTTATTCCTCTATCAAAGTTGCCCAATGCTAAGACCTTGGCCTTCCTGTTTGTAGATCATGTGATACGCTTACACGGGATTCCAAAGAATGTGGTTTTAGATAAGTTTAATATCTCTTTGTCTTTTTCTTCGGTCTTTCATCCTGAAACCAACGGTCAAACTGAACGTTTAAATCAATCTCTAGAACAATATTTAAGGTGTTATGTCTCCAACAACCAACATCGGTGGGTGGAATATTTGTCTGTGGTGGAATTCGCTATTAATAATCTGGTGAATTCGTCTACTGGTATGTCTTCTTTTTTTTGTAATCTTGGTTTCCATCCGCGATTTAATTCAATTTCGCCATGCTCCTTGCAGGTTCCTGAAGCTGATGTAATAGTTAAAGAACTGTGCACAGTCTGGGCCCTGGTTCAGTCGAACCTGAAAAAAGCTCAGGAGATTCAAAAAGTTAATGCTGACAGGAGGCGCTCGCGAGGAGTGGATTTTGGGGTGTCTATGATTTGTCTCTGAAGGTACATTCAAATAAATTTGCACCGCGCTTTATTGGTCCTTATGAAATCATTGAAATCGTTAACCCTGTGTCTTTTAAGTTACGGTTACCTGACTCCTTTCGTATCCATAATGTTTTCCATAAATCATTACTCAAAAAGTATGTATCGCCTGCATCCCCTACTCAGGAATCTCCGCCGCCAGTGGAGGTTGCCAGCCAACTAGATTTCGAAATTTCTAGAATCGTTGATGTGAGAAAGGTCCGGAAGTCATTGCAATATTTGGTTCACTGGAAGGGTTATGGTCCTGAGGAGAGGTCTTGGGTACCAGCTAGCAAGATGCATGCTAAGAGGTTGGTAAAAATTTTTCCATTTAGCTCACCTGTCGAAACCCACTCCAGTGATTATGGGTCCGGTAGCCCCTCGTGGAAGGGGGGGTACTGTCACGGGGAAGTACTGTCACGTGGAGCCCGCCGCCGGCATCCCGCGCATATAGCGCAGTGATGATGCAGTCGGCGTCCTCGTCTCCATGGTGACCAGGGGTCGGGGAGGACCTGGCCTTAGACAACGAGCAGCAGGGGATCTAAGCGCCGATAATGAATCGGCACTCAGCTATATTATGCGCAATACGAATGACGTGACGCCGGCCACATCACGTGACTCACCTGTAGAAGTTATTTAAACAGGCAGCCTGCTGGCCACAGGTTGCCTGTGATTGGTCTTGCTACCCTCACCAGCATATTGTTATATTGTGTGTTTTGACCTAGGCTCCATTTTTGACCTCGAACTTGTGACCTACTTGGATTGTATTGACCTTGTTGTTGTGTTTTTCCCTGTGTACCTGCATGACCCCCTGGTTTTGACTTTAGCTACCCTGACTCTGTTCACGGTTTTTCCTCTTATCATCTTTAGGCCCTTGCAAGTATATAAGCTAGGGACTGCCGCCAAGTTGTACGCCGTCAGGACGGGTCGTGCAAGTAGGAAGGGATAGAGGTTTGGGTGGATTTCAGGGCTGCACTCTTCCCTCCCTTTCGTGACAGGCTTCTCTCCTGTGTGATATCGCTCATGTTTAACAAGATTTGATTGCAGTGTAAAGCACCTCCCACATTCTGCACATAAGTATCGCTTCTCTCCTGTGTGACTATTATCATGTCCGATGTGATTTTGTTTCTTGTAAAACATCTTCTAAATTCCTCTCCTGTGAATTCTCTGTGTAACAAGATGCGGTTTCTGAGTAAAACATATTCTTAACTCTGAACATGAATACAGCTTATCTTCTGTGCAAATTATCTCACCGGTAACAAGATGTGATTTTTTGTAAAACATTTTCTCACATTGTAAACAGGAAGGTGGCTTCTCTCCTGTGTGACTTCTCGGATATATATAATAAAAGATATTATTTTCATGCAAAACTTTCCCCACGTTCTGTACATGAATATGGATTATATCCGATGTAAATTCTCTCATTGAAAACAAAGTTTTTTGTGCAAAATTTCGCATGGGCAAAGATTTATGATTTTTGTGTAAAACTATTCCCACATTCTGAACATGAATATGGCTTCAGTCCTGTGTGACTTCTCTAATGTTTGACAATATTTTAAATTTCTTTAAAACATTTCCCACATTCTGAATGTCCTGTGTAATGTCTCTTATGCCCAACAAGGCTTGATATATAGCTGTAAACATTTCCCACATTCTGAACATGAATACAGTTTCTCTCCTGTGAGGAATATCAAGAATAACAAGAAATAATTTACTTATAAAGCATTTCCCACATTCTACACAGGGGTGTGTCTTTTTTTATGCATGAATTTTGTGTAGACAGGCTTTATTTTTCTGTGAACTTTTTCTTCCTCTTTTGCAGCGTCGGACCGGGGGATGCTCTGGTGGGCCCTCTGACATACTGTTATATGAGCGCTGCGGGCCTATCCACAGCCTCCTGCTTGTCAGTGTCAGGAAAGTTAATAATCAGATACAGCACACATTGTACTCCTGCCATGCAGGCCGGCTGTGACTATGCTTCCCCACAGTGGCAAAGCCTCTATGCCGCACACACACACTATCTCTCTCTGATCATTGAATGCAAGCAGAGAGAGTGCGGCAGCCGACTTGTGACTTGTTCTAAGGGTAGAACCTGCATGGTACTGAATTTGAGGAACGTCATAAATATTGTCATTGAAAATACTTTACCACAAAAGAGGACAGTTAGAAAAAAGATGCCTGTGAGATTGCAAGGGACAAGTTTCTCTTATGACCCTTTGAAAAGTTTTCAGAATAATGTTTTCTATGCTGTTATTGACCAGGCAACAATGAAAACTTAAAGTAGATTTTCCAAAAATAAAAACTTAAGATCTCGCTTACTATTATCCTAGACAGTTTGACCAAATGATCTATACTGACATTCCATCGGACGCTCTGAAAACTGCAGCTAAGTTAGCCAAAGTCGACATTCTTCAACCTAAAGCCAAACTACTCAGTTATAAAGAGAACTATGCAGTTTTTAAAAATCCAAGCACTCCTGTGGTTAACACCGCAAAAGAAATAGAGGATGATGAAGAAGAAGTCATAGATTTAAAAAAATTTGCATGTAAAAACTGCCTTACTTGCTGCGACTTTTGTATGACCACAATTTACACTCTGTTGCATATACAGTCCTGATCAAAAGTTTAAGACCGCTTGAAAAATGGCAAAAAATCGTATTTTACATTGTTAGATCTTAACAAGGTTCCAAGTAGAGCTTCAACATGCAACAAGAAGAAATGAGAGTGAGACAAAACATTTTTTGAGCATTCAATTAATTGAAAATAACGATTAAACTGAAACAGGCTGTTTTACAGTTGATCAAAAGTTTAGGACCACATGCCTTTAAAAGGCCAAATCTGTGCAAAGATGTGAATTCATTGTCATTTTCTGTCAGGTAGTCACACGTTGTGATGGTAAAGGAAAAAAAACTCTCCCTTTTTGAACGTGGTCGGGTTGTTGAACTGCATAAGCAGGGTCTCTCACAGCGAGCCATTGCTGCTGAGGTGAGACGCAGTAAGACAGTCATTTGGAATTTCTTAAATGATCCTGAGGGTTATGGAACAAAAAAGTACTGAGCCGGAGGATCCAATTGGCTGTCCGTCAAGACACTGGAAGATCCTTGACCCAAATTAAGGCCCTTACTGGTGCTGACTGCAGCCCCATAACCATCAGATGGCATCTGAGACTGAAGGGCTTCAAAAACAAAAAACGTCTTCAAAGACCTCGTCTCCTTGAACGCCACAGAACTGCCCGTTTGGACTTTGCAAGAGAGCACCAAACATGGGACATTCAAAGGTGGAAGAAAGTTTTATTCTCTGATGAGAATTTTTTTTACCTTGATGGTCCTGATAGTTTCCAACGTTACTCACATGACAAGCAGATCCCACCTGAGATGTTTTCTACGCGCCACAGTGGAGGGGGCGCTTTTTCCTTCAGTGGAACAATGGAGCTTCAGGAAGTGCAGGGGCGTCAAACGGCCGCTGGCTATGTCCAGATGTTGCAGAGAGCATTCCTCATGACTGAGGGCCCTCTTCTGTGTGGTAACGACTGGGTTTTTCAACAGGACAACACTACAGTACACAATGCCCACAGTACAAGGGACTTCTTCCAGGAGAATAACATCACTCTTTTGGCCCATCCTGCGTGTTCCCCTGATCTAAATCCAATTGAGAACCTTTGGGGATGGATAGCAAGGGAAGTTTACAAAAATGGACAACAGTTCCAGACAGTAGGTGGTCTTCGTGCGGCTGTCTTTACCATTTGGAGAAATGTTACTACTCACCTCATGGAAACGCTTGCATCAAGCATGCCGAAACGAAATATTTTTTAAGTGATCAACAATAACGGTGGAGATACTCATTACTGAGTTCATGTTTGGGGGGGTTTAGTTTTTTTTTTTTGGAGGTGTGGTCCTAAACTTTTAAACAGCTGAAAAACAGCCCGTTTTTCGTTGTTTTCATAAAATTGAATGCTCAAAAAATGTTTTGTCTCACTCCCATTTCTTCTTGTTGCATATTGAAGCTCTACTTGGAACCTTGGTAAGATCCAGCCATGCTAAATAAGATTTTTTGCCATTTTTCAAGTGGTCTTAAACTTTTGATCAGGACTGTACAAACCTTTTTGCAGTTTACAAGACACTTCTACTCTTTCTTGCACACAGGTATCATGTGAAAGAGTGCTCTCAAAGGTGAAAATTATGAAAAATCATCTGCGGTCCTGGACCAGACAGGAACTTTTAGAGGCACTTATTTTGCTGAACATTGAGTATGATTTTGCAAGGGATTTGGATTACGGTGAACTTATTAATAGATTTGCAATGTCATCTTCTGCTCTAAAAAAATTCTTCTATAACACTGCTAAACTTTTGTCAGTTTTTTTTTTTTTTTTTAAAGACAACCTATCACTAACTAGAACATGTTATAATTACATAGAGGAGGGAAAGTATTTGTGTAAAATAGACTAAAAGAGTAATATTCTTCTTTCACTCTTCCCAATTGAGGCCGACCTGGACACTAAAAATGCTGATATACTTTCCGAGCACATTCTTCAGCATCTTTGGAGCTAGTGATATGCATATGCATCACTTCATAGAGGTATCACCAATGTCTTATAAAATTGGGGGATAGAGTATGCTGGGCCGAGGGACCCACAATTTCGCAAGATTTTAGCAATCTACATACTAGATATAAAATAGTGTATCTCTTTTACTTGGACTGTTCCTTTAGTTTATTTATTCAGTAAGTAATTATGGCTATTTGATCAATAAATATTGTTTTGTACTGGGCGATGATATAAACACATGTTACATCACAATTAAGAGTGGTCATGCATTATTTCTATATAGCTGAAGGGTGGGCCCCTAGAATGATTTCCTCTGGTGGGCTCAAGGTACTCCATTCTGACCCTGCTCTTTTGACACCTTTCTGATATGTACCTTTGGTAACAATCTGTAGCTGGTCAGGAGAAGTTTCCTTATGAATAGAAGGATTATATGATAGATAAGTACTGTTAAGTAATGGATATACATTACGGGGAAGAAGAGCACTGCATGATATCTTTATCTGCTTTATAATTTAGTGACATTTCCCTCAGAATTCATACTGGAATTTTCTGGGGTCACATCTCTGGACAGTCATAGGAGGACATCTCTCTGATGGATTTCTCCTTCTAGATCCAACTTGTGTTATAACAGGATGGTGGTCCTCTATCATGATGTGCTTGTTCAGATCTTTGTCTCCTTCTAAACACTCCTAGTCCTCCATGGAGGAACAGTAACATCCTGACACCTCGTAGGAACTTCTCCAGTCAGCAGCTCAATCAAATTGTGGGTGACTTCCAGGAATTTTCTACTCATGTATCAGAGAGTGAGGATCTGTAATGGGGTGAGGGACCTTGCTCCATCCTCCTGACTCATAGAGATGGATGATGGGAGTCATCCCAATGTCTTTTATTGTGTAATCCTCTCTGCTTAACAGGTAGATGATCTCCAAGGTGAAGTCTAATATTCTTCTGATCACGTTCCTGTCCAGCCTTGGTGGTTCATTCAGGAAAAAGTTTGTATTATGGTTTTTGTTCAA
>NW_024401031.1:0-9410 GCF_905171765.1 Bufo bufo
CCTCACAGCGACATCCCACAGGTCTTTTACTAGTTTTCTGCACTGGTCGCATGAGGATGACATCACCAAAGGTCCTTCTCCACTTCTTACATTCTCTTTTCACAAGTAGCTATATAACTGTAATTAGTGGGCAGCGCCTATCCTTCACTGCGGGCCCCCTTCCCCCAGGGGCCCCATAGCGGCTGCCTGGTCTGCCTCTATTGGAGGTACGCCACTGGTAAAATGGTTTTTGTCCACCCGAAATCTGGCATTTCACCGCAAAGCGGCCAGATCTAATTATATTGGGAAGCATTTTTGGCTCAAATACAGAATTCTGGCATGTTTGGACACATTTTTGGCTCAGGGAGACAGAGTTACAGGGCATGTGGAGTGGACACATTTTTGGGATGAGCAGTCTGAAGATACACCAGATTTATCATCTAGTATTTGCCACTATGATAAATTTGAATACTGTTTGTCTACATTTACTCTGTCTTCAAATTAGGCAGGATTAATAAATCTGGGCCAATTATGTATTTCACATGATACCGCCCAATTCTGGACTATTATCTACAGTAATATAGATAAGAGTCCGGATAAGAAGTCCAGATCACTAATATTTATTTTCCTACTGACCTTGGTTATTTTCCTACTGCAGTCAGGACTGCCATGCATACGCAGAGGAGTTCTCTCCATAATGTTGGCAAAGCACAAATTAAGCGCATCCTCCAACAGGGCATCCTCCGGCATAAATGGTCAGTCTTTGATAAATGACCCCATAGGGTATTATAATAAAGACAGTGCAAAAAAAAGATAAAAATAATAGGGCAATTATACATTGCTCACCTAATAGCACTCATGGTGAACACCACACCCTAACCCTACCACCTTAAATTCCACCTGCAAAGGTATGGCCACATGTTCAGATTTCTTGATGTAGGACTGAATTTAAAGAAGTCCTATCTGTCCACTTCTGATTTTGGCTCCTAAAACTCCATCAAGAAACCCAAACATGTGGCCGTTATCTTAGGCTACTTTCACATCAGCATTTTACTTTCCAGTATTGAGATCTCAAAACCGGAGGAAACGCTTCAGTTTTGTTCCCATTCGTTGTCAATGGGGACAAAACTGAACTGAATGGAACGGAGTGATTGTGTTCCCATGCCGGACATAGATACGCTGCAAAGGGTTTTTGTGTGCGTCATGGGATACTGATCAAGATGGATTCAGCATGAAACACATGGAAAGTCAATGGTGCCCGATCCGTTTTTTTGGACACGAAAAAAAGAACTAAGCTGCCTCCCATTGACGTGCAGTGGTTTTAGGGCCGGATCTGTCTTGTTCATTTTAGAGATAAAACAACCAGATCTGTTCGGAATGGATGCAGCCCTTTGTATTATCATAATAGAAGAGTTTTTGCTGATCCCCTGCCAGATCCAGGAAAACGCAGATGTGAAAGTAGCCTTAGGCCTCATGCACACGTTCATTGCCTGGCCGTGCCCGTATTGCGGCCCGCAAACAGCATTCACTTGAATATGTCCGCAATGAGGAAGGTCCGGTGCAGAACGGAGGCACGGAATCCCATGGAAGCACTATGGAGAGCTTCTGTGGAGCTTCTGTCCGTGCCTCGGCACAGCAAAAACGCGGATGGACCACGGACCCAGAATGGGTCTGGATTGTCTGCGGAGCCCGCACAGATGTTACACGTACATTGGGGACTGCAAATTGCTGTCCCCAGTGCACGGAACAGCCGATCATTGGCCGTGTGCATGAGGCCTTGCACTGAAGGACTGTGATTATGTATAGATGTTACAAGCAAATTAAAAGATGATTTGTAAGCCCTGATTCCTATTCATTTTGCTATCATTTCCCATCGGAATATAACAATTAACCCCTTGCTCACTGTGATAAATCTGAATGACAGAAGTCACAACGTTGCACGCAGAATTGGGTCTACAACAAGGGCAAATTCAGAAGCAAGAAATCCAGGAAAAAGCATTCGCACGCCACGGAGGAGGAGCGTAGGATGCCGTATTAAATGTTGTGTGACTACAATGTATCATGCCAACAGCTAACAAGTCAAATAAATTGGTAATTTAATTACACATTATAAGAACACTCCATGAAGATTCTCCATACAATTCACCCGGATTATAACAGCATGGATGTCTTTGCTTCCTAAAATATAACTGTAATTAAAAGGCATGGCTTGTCTATAATCAGCATCAAAGCTGTGCTAATGGCTTGCTGATAAGACGGGTCGCAGGTACTGTGGCACGCTCTGTGATAAGCACATTTCTGAAGTCTCAGGGTAGCTCCTGCCTGCTCGCAAACAAGACCTGCCTTCCTTATTGTTCAGATGCGAAATGACATGTACACACAATATTGAAGAAGCACAGCTTAATTATAGCAGCAGGCAATTAACTGTAAACGCCAGACGTCTCCCTTCTAACCACAGGCAGTGTACAATCTTTCACCTTGTGTCAGCTATAACGTTACTCCTAATTTATTTGAATTTAGAAGGAACATGGGAATATACCGTTAATGTGTTGCTGCCATCAACATTTTAACAGTCTAAGACTGTATGCAATATTTTTTACTTTTTTAATACAAAAAAAAAACAGGTGGATACAGTAGTTTTCTGGATATAATTTTTTAAAAACTCACTCCTTGTATTCTACTTCCTGTCTTGGCTCTTTAACCCCTTGAGGACCTTGCCATTTTCTGTTTTTGCATTTTCATTTTTTTACTCCCTCATGAAGGCTTCTTTTTTTGAGGGACAACAAGTTGCATTTTCTATTGGTGCCATTGAATATTGTATACGAGGTAGTGGGAAGCTGGGAAAAAAATTCTAAATGGGTTGGAATTGGAAAAAAAAAGCAACTGAATTCCGCTAAAGTTTTATGATTTATGAAAAATATTTGTCCGGTCGAAAGCCAGCATATATGCCGGAAAGCGTCGGTCCCATTATAGTGAATGGAATCTGGCGGTGCTTGTTGTTATCTGGCTATGCCGGATACAGTGATCTCCGGCAGTCTGTTCCTCCGCTGGAACAGACTGCCAGAGTTCACAGCACAGATATGAATGCGGAATAAACTGACCACCAAAAGGACCCCTGATGTTCAGGCCTCCTGAAGCACTATTCACTATGGAGAATCCTTACACCGTAGCCTGTATTCAGTGTACAGATACTGACTTGTATTATATGTGCTGCAGTAAGCGCTGTCCTAAAGGAGTACATCTCCCTGCTTCAGCCTCTGCCTTCTGCTGAAAGCCCTGCCACAGAATATCAGTACAGGATACCCCACACTGCAATGTTCTATGCAGAGGTTTCAGAGGAGCGCAGCGGGGCCAGGCAGGAGCAGTGTGGTGTCTTTGCTGATCTCCGCTCCTGCACTGATATTCTGTGACAGCTTTCAGCGGAAGGTACAGGCTGCAGCCGGGAGATGTACTCCCATCGGTTCAGCACTCGCTGCAGTGCATATAACACAAATCAGTACATACTCTGCATATATGACTGGGGTGAACTTCAGAGATTTCTTTTGGTGGTAAAATTAGAAATTAAATAAATGATATTAGAAAAATTATGTTTAAGGTATTTCTAACACAAATTTTTTTGAATGTTTAGGTACATTTAAAAATGGTTTCTATGAACTGAGTTAAAAAAAAGGCCCTTTATGATGAAAATGTCTTCTATATTATATTTTGTATCTTGTAGGTTTATAGGACAGCCACTAAGAATTTTCAGTCTTCATTCACACATCATTTTTTTGGTCAGCAATTTCAATCAGTGGTTGTGAGCCAAAACCAGGATTGGAGTCCACAGTGATAAGGTAGGAAGAAAGATCTGCACCTGTTCTGTGTTTAGAGCCGCACCTGGTTTTGGCTCAAAATCACTGATGAGACCAAACACTGTGTGAATGAGGCCTTACAATGTAAAAGAACAGTGAAAGTAAACATCTAGACTGCATTTATGTTGTCGCTGTCTCTGAAAGCTAGAAAAACATCCATAGAGTAAGGTATATAAGCCTCAACAGAAATTTTTCATGAATTTGCCTTTATTTTTATTTATATACAGTACTTACATTGGCTCCCATAATAAAAACACTTGGGCACCAAATTGTAGATGTAATGACTCCTGGCACCCTCAATCAGCTGTTTGAAGAGGACGCAAGACTTTTATAACTGTTCGAAACATTCAAGTAACTGGAGAGCATTCTGTAATTAGACTGTAAAACCACTACTAGTTTTGAGTGAATCGAAGCCTCCGAAGTGGAATTTGATCTGAAGTTTAGTAAAAATATGATTCGCAATGAATCCAAATTTTCTGGCTCTTCATGGTAACAAATAATTTTTTCCTAAAATGGCAGTGACATGTGTTACAAAATGAAAGCAAGAAGCCTGGGGACAAGAGATCACCCATAATGCAGGCAGCCAGCCAATCAGCAGCTAGTCAGCCCCTGTGATGTCACAGCCCTATAAAAATCCTAATACCGCCCTGTCTCAGCCATTTTACAGTGAACTGAGCATAGGGAGAGATGTGACAAGTGCTAGGGACAGTGTTTAACAAAGCTTTAATTGTAGAATCTTCTGATAGGGAGACTGCTGGGACGGTGTAGGGAGATCATAGGGAGAGCATAGGGACAGTGCAGAGACAGTGCAGTCTGTGTAATCAGAAGCTGAAAGGATCCATAGGAGACAGTTCAGTTTGCATCAGTCCCTGCACAGAGCTATCTAATTGGACTGTGTCCACCTTGTTTAATAGATACAGTAAGAAATTCCATTACTCTTTGCTTCTCAAATTGGGGTGAATAAGCTATATAATTTTACTGTTATTGGGGTGTCCCACTTATTAAATAGATAGGCAATTCTATTACTCCTTGATTCTCAAACTGGAGTGAATAAGTGGAGCAATTTAACTGTTATTGGTGTACCCCACTTGTTTTATAGATAAGTATTTTCATCAGGCTTTAATTCTCAAATTGGGGTGAATAAGCTGTGTAACTTAACTGTTATTGCGGTGCCCATCTTGCTTAATAGATAAGCAATTCCATTAATAAGCTGTTTGTTTTTACTGTTATTGGGGTGCCCACCTTGTTTCATAGATAAGCAGATCTATTACACCTTTATTCTCAAATTTGGGTGCATAAGTAGTATAATATAACTGTCATTGGGGTGTCCCCCTTGTTTTAACCCCTTAAGGACTCAGCCCTATTTCACCTTAAGGACTTGACCATTTTTTTGCAAATCTGACCAGTGTCACTTTAAGTGCTGATAACTTTAAAACGCTTTGACTTATCCAGGCCATTCTGAGATTGTTTTTTCGTCACATAGTGTACTTCATGACACTGGCAAAATGAAGTTTAAAAAAATCATTTTTATTTATCAAAAAATACCAAATTTACCCAAAATTTGTAAAAAATGGCAAATTTCCAAGTTTCAAATTCTCTACTTCTATAATACATAGTAATACCTCCAAAAATAGTTATTACTTTACATTCCCCATATGTCTATTTCATGTTTGGATCATTTTGGGAATGATATTTTATTTTTTGGGGATGTTACAAGGCTTAGAAGTTTAGAAGCAAATCTTGAAATTTTTCAGAAATGTAAAAAAAAAAAAATTTTTAGGGACCAGTTCAGGCTTACATAATAGAAACCACCCAAATATGACCCCATTCTATAAACTACACCCCTCAAGGTATTCAAAACAGATTTTATAAAACGTCATTAACCCTTTAGGTGTTCCACAAGAATTAATGGAAAATAGAGATACAATTTCAAAATTTCACTTTTTTGGCAGATTTTCCATTTTAATAATTTTTTCCAGTTACAAATCAAGGGTTAACAGTCCGGACCCCGGCCATCCTTCAGAGCGCTCCTCCTCTCCTGCACACTGTACCGTGCAGGAGGAGGAGCTTACCGGCGCACTTCCGCCTGTCCCACAGCGCAGTGAGACAGGGCTTCCTCCACATGTAGCGCTCCTCCTCCTGCACACTCTGGCAGCTCTGCTCAATACAGCGGCGGGCACAGGAGATGATAGTTCTCAGCAGCGCATGAGGAGTCTCTCCCTCCCCCCTGTGCTGCTGCCCCCGCCGCTGCCAATAAGAAGAGGCAGGAGGAGGAGGGGAGGGGCTGTGGCCACTGCGCCACCAATGAAGAAAACTGATCTGTAATACAAATACAGGAGGCGGGTGCCGGAATCAAATAGACGGCACCCGACCTCTGTGACAGGGAGCTGCGATCAGCTGCAGTTGAGTTAACCCTTCAGGTGTGGTACCTGAGGGGTTAATTGTAGCTGATCGCAGCCCCCTGTCACAAAGGTGGGTGCCGGCTATTTGATTCCGGCACCCGCCTCCTGTATTTGTATAAGAAACGTTGGAGGCACAGTGCGCCCCCCCCAGTATAATAAACATTGGTGGCTCAGTGGGCAGTGCCAATGAGGGTTAAAAATAATAAAAGAAAATTAACTCACCTCCTCCAGTTGATCGCGTAGCTGCCGGTCTCCTGTTCTTACTTCTTTCTTCAGGACCTGTGGTGACGTCACTGAGCTCATCACATGGCCCATTACCATGGTGATGGATCATGTGATGAGCACAGTGATGTCACCACAGGCCCTGAAGAAAGAAGTAAGAACAGGAGACCGGCAGCTACGCGATCAACTGGAGGAGGTGAGTAAATTATTTTTTTATTTTTTAACCCTCATTGGCACTGCCCACTGCGCCACCAATGTTTATTATATTGGGGGGGGGGGGCGCACTGCGCCACCAATGTTTATTATATTGAGGGGGGGGCGCACTGCGCCACCAATGTTTATTATACTGGGGTGATGGGGGGGCGCACTGCGCCACCAATGTTTATTATTTTGAGGGGGGCGCACTGCGCCACCAATGTTTATTATATTGGGGGGGCACACTGCGCCACCAATGTTTATTATATTGAGGGGGGGCGCACTGCGCCACCAATGTTTATTATACTGGGGTGATGGGGGGGCGCACTGCGCCACCAATGTTTATTATTTTGAGGGGGGGCGCACTGCGCCACCAATGTTTATTATATTGGGGGGGCACACTGCGCCACCAATGTTTATTATATTGAGGGGGGGCGCACTGCGCCACCAATGTTTATTATACTGGGGTGATGGGGGGGCGCACTGCGCCACCAATGTTTATTATTTTGAGGGGGGGCGCACTGAGCCACCAATGTTTATTATATTGAGGGGGGCGCACTGCGCCACCAATGTTTATTATACTGGGGTGATGGGGGGGCGCACTGCGCCACCAATGTTTATTATATTGGGATGATGGGGGGGCGCACTGCGCCACCAATGTTTATTATACTGGGGTGTTGGAGGGGCGCACTGCGCCACCAATGTTTATTATATTGACCTTCTACTATGCATTCTGTATTCAGAATGCTATTATTTTCCCTTATAACATGGTTATAAGGGAAAATAACACAGTGAATAGACTTTCATCCTAGGAACCATGCGTGAAAATCGCACCGCATCCGCACTTGCTTGCGATTTTCACACAGCCCAATTAACTTCTATGGGGCCTGCGTTGCGTGAAAAACGCACAACAGAGCATGCTGCGATTTTCACGCAACGCACAAGTGATGTGTGAAAATCACCGCTCATGTGCACAGCCCCATAGAAGTGAATGGGTCCGGATTTAGTGCGGGTGCATTCCGGTATTTTGAATGCCGGATCTGGCACTAATACATTCCTATGGGGAAAAATGCTGGATCCGGCATTCAGGCAAATCTTCATTTTTTTTTCGCCGGAGATAAAACCGTAGCATGCTGCGGTTTTATCTTTTGCCTGATCAGTCAAAATGACTGAACTGAAGACGTCCTGATGCATCCTGAACGGATTACTCTCCATTCAGAATGCATGGGGATATGCCTGATCAGTTCTTTTCTGGTATAGAGCCCCTGTGACGGAACTCAGTGCCGGAAAAGAAAAACGCTAGTGTGAAAGTACCCTAAAATATTAAGTTTAAATCCCCCCTTTCCCAATTTTACATATAAAATATATAAACAATAAATAAATAAACATATTACATAGCACGCGTCCGAAAAGACCAAACTATTAAATTATTCAAAAATATCTCCTATGCGGTGAGCATTCGCCATTTTTTAGTCACCTGTCACCCCAAAAAATAGCATAGGACTGTTCTATTATGGGCCGAATGTTTCATAAAATGCGAAATGCACGCAGCTTTTTTTGGTGTTTTTTTTTTTTTTTTTGCGCGGTATTGAGTATCGTAATACTTTTTTATGGTGACGAAAGCGAATCAAAATTTTGGTTTCAAAACAACGCTACGCTGATCAGATCGGCGTAGGGTTGTTTTGAAACCAAAATTTTGATTCAGTTTCGATTTGGCGACTAAAAATTTGATTTGGCTCCTAAATTTTTCAGTTCAGGAGCCAATGGCTACTAGGTATTTTTTTTAGGCTGGAGCACTGCAGGTCCCTCCTCCCCTGCAGCAGCGGCAGCACGTAAGGGAGCTTCAAGCTGCTGGAGAGGGGAGGGACATCACCACTGCCACCAATGAAATAAATGTCACATTTGGGGAGGAAGGGGGGCGTGAGAGGGCTACTGAGAGGCGGGAACACGTCACTGACTGCAGGAAGGACTCCAGTCAGTGTCGTGTTCCCATCTCTCCTGGGCCATCTTCTTTAGGTAACCTGATTAAATAAAGTGATTAAGCCCCATCAAACCATGATAGTTTTGTTCCGCATCCAATTCCCATTATTGGGGCATTGGATGCGGACCCCTTAGTTTCAATGGAGCGGAAAAAGATGCAGACAGCACACAGTGTGCTGTCTGCATCTCTTGTGGCCCCATTGTAATTAAGGGGCCGCATCCAATTCCCATTATTGGGGGATTGGATGCGGAACAAAACTATCATATGTCTGTTCTGTGGCTTGGGTTGCCACCCGGCCAGTAGTTCACCAGCAAGGCTGGTATTTTAGTTCCCTTGCCGGTGCCAGAATTTTCCTGTAAGGACTGTTAGGCTCCTTTCACACTTGCAGCAGGACGGATCCGACAGGCTGTTCACCCTGTCAGATCCGTCCTGCCGCTATTTTGCCGGACTGCCCATTGACTATAGCGGGAGTGGAGCTACGGTGCAGCATGGCAGTGCACGGGTGAGGCCGCCAGACGAAAAAGTCGGACATGTACTTTTAGTCTGGCGGCCTCTCACCGTGCTGCGTCGTAACTCTGCCCCCATCCCCATTATAGTCGATGGGCACAGAGCAGTGGCACGGCGAAGTAGTGGCAAGATGGATCTGACAGGGTGAGCAGCCTGTCGGATGTCCTGCTGCAAGTGTGAAAGTACCCTTACTAATGAGCGCTTCCATCATGGAACGCCCATTAGTACAGCATTTACCTCCACCGCTACTTGTGTAGTAAAAAAAAATATATA
>NW_024401032.1:0-9334 GCF_905171765.1 Bufo bufo
TGAGTCATATAAAATTATCCTCACCTGTTGATATGCACACATCCAAACCTGACTAAAGAATGAAGTAAAATGGCTGCCGTCAGGGAGAAAAACAGCAATGGCCCATTGTGATATCATCATCCATGTCTGCTAAAGGGTTCCATTGTGACACACTGAGTGTGTCACAATGGATTTTCTCGAGGAGGGTTCCATTGTGTTACGCTGTGTGTTCCGTCTATTGAAATTTTCATGGGGGCTGCCATATTGATTTTCTGGAGGAGTGTTCCATTGTGACACGCTGAGTTTTCCATCTATTGAAATTTTCATGGGGGCTACCATCTTGTTTTGCTAGAGGCTGCCATTTTGATTTGCAGTTAAAAAGAGCTTGCAACTCAATGAATTTGCACAGTTGGTAAGAATTTATATTATAACAATGTTATTGAGGAAGAAAGATATCAAATGTTTGAGCAATACTGATTGTAGCCACACTGGAATACTGGGCGGGATCCTGATTATGAATTACTGGACCAGATAGGGCAGGTGCAGTGATGCTAAGGACATTCGGTACTAGCACAGAAGGTTGATTGGACAGAAAGGTGCATTGTCAATCTAACCTAGACAAAACTCCTTAAAAGATTTGATGTCCCATGTCCGTTGGTGAGTTGCAAATGCTGAACTGACCTGACCCTGCATTATAGTGGCAAAGAAACAATGACCATAAAAAGCTTAACACCATCGGTGGCATCTTCTTCCCCCAGTGTTAAAACAGCTGGCCCATAGGGAACTCTCGAAGTTTAAATGGCTATACCATCAAAAACAGGTAGGAAGGCTTGTTTTTTCTGGGATTGCAAAAATTCGCTGAACAGTATTCCAATTTTCACAACAGCATATTTTTGGATTAATCATATCTTCCAGCAAGCAGACATGATATGCTGAGTCATATAAAATTATCCTCACCTGTTGATATGCACACATCCAAACCTGACTAAAGAATGAAGTAAAATGGCTGCCGTCAGGGAGAAAAACAGCAATGGCCCATTGTGATATCATCATCCATGTCTGCTAAAGGGTTCCATTGTGACACACTGAGTGTTTCAGCTATTTAAATTTTCATGGAGGCTGCCATATTGATTTTCTGGAGGAGGGTTCCATTGTGACACGCTGCGTTTTCCATCTATTGAAATTTTCATGGGGGCTACCATCTTGTTTTGCTGGAGGCTGCAATTTTGATTTGCAGTTAAAAAGAGCTTGCAACTCAATGAATTTGCACAGTTGGTAAGAATTTATATTATAACAATGTTATTCAGGAAGAAAGATATCAAATGTTTGAGCAATACTGATTGTAGCCACACTGGAATACTGGGCGGGATCCTGCATATGAATTCCTGGACCAGATATGGCAGGTGCAGTGATGCTAAGGACATTCGGTACTAGCACAGAAGGTTGATTGGACAGAAAGGTGCATTGTCAATCTAACCTAGACAAAACTCCTTAAAAGATTTGAGGTCCCATGTCCGTTGGTGAGTTGCAAATGCTGAACTGACCTGACCCTGCATTATAGTGGCAAAGAAACAATGACCATAAAAGGCTTAACACCATCGGTGGCATCTTCTTCCCCCAGTGTTAAAACAGCTGGCCCAAAGGGAACTCTCGAAGTTTAAATGGCTATACCATCAAAAACAGGTAGGAAGGCTTGTTTTTTCTGGGATTGCAAAAATACGCTGAACAGTATTCCAATTTTCACAACAGCATATTTTTGGATTAATCATATCTTCCAGCAAGCAGACATGATATGCTGAGTCATATCAAATTATCCTCACCTGTTGATATGCACACATCCAAACCTGACTAAAGAATGAAGTAAAATGGCTGCCGTCAGGGAGAAAAACAGCAATGGCCCATTGTGATATCATCATCTATGTCTGCTAAAGGGTTCCATTGTGACACACTGAGTGTTCCGTCTATTTTTAATTTTCATGGAGGCTGCCATATTGATTTTCTGGAGGAGGGTTCCATTGTGTTACGCTGTGTGCTCCGTCTATTGAAATTTTCATGAGGGCTGCCATATTGATTTTCTGGAGGAGGGTTCCATTTGTGACACGCTGAGTTTTCCATCTATTGAAATTTTCATGGGGGCTACCATCTTGTTTTGCTGGAGGCTGCCATTTTGATTTGCAGTTAAAAAGAGCTTGCAATTCAATGAATTTGCACAGTTGGTAAGAATTTATATTATAACAATGTTATTCAGGAAGAGAGATATCAAATGTTTGAGCAATACTGATTGTAGCCACACTAGAATACTGGGCGGGATCCTGCTTATGAATTCCTGGACCAGATAGGGCAGGTGCAGTGATGCTAAGGACATTCGGTACTAGCACAGAAGGTTGATTGGACAGAAAGGTGCATTGTCAATCTAACCTAGTCAAAACTACTTAAAAGATTTGAGGTCCCATGTCCGTTGGTGAGTTGCAAATGCTGAACTGACCTGACCCTGCATTATAGTGGCAAAGAAACAATGACCATAAAAGGCTTAACACCATCGGTGGCATCTTCTTCCCCCAGTGTTAAAACAGCTGGCCCAAAGGGAACTCTCGAAGTTTAAATGGCTATACCATCAAAAACAGGTAGGAAGGCTTGTTTTTTCTGGGATTGCAAAAATACGCTGAACAGTATTCCAATTTTCACAACAGCATATTTTTGGATTAATCATATCTTCCAGCAAGCAGACATGATTTGCTGAGTCATATAAAATTATCCTCACCTGTTGATATGCACACATCCAAACCTGACTAAAGAATGAAGTAAAATGGCTGCCGTCAGGGAGAAAAACAGCAATGGCCCATTGTGATATCATCATCCATGTCTGCTAAAGGGTTCCATTGTGACACACTGAGTGTTCCGTCTATTAAAATTTTCATGGAGGCTGCCATATTGATTTTCTCGAGGAGGGTTCCATTGTGTTACGCTGTGTGTTCCGTCTATTGAAATTTTCATGGGGGCTGCCATATTGATTTTCTGGAGGAGTGTTCCATTGTGACACGCTGAGTTTTCCATCTATTGAAATTTTCATGGGGGCTACCATCTTGTTTTGCTGGAGGCTGCCATTTTGATTTGCAGTTAAAAAGAGCTTGCAACTCAATGAATTTGCACAGTTGGTAAGAATTTATATTATAACAATGTTATTGAGGAAGAAAGATATCAAATGTTTGAGCAATACTGATTGTAGCCACACTGGAATACTGGGCGGGATCCTGCTTATGAATTCCTGGACCAGATAGGGCAGGTGCAGTGATGCTAAGGACATTCGGTACTAGCACAGAAGGTTGATTGGACAGAAAGGTGCATTGTCAATCTAACCTAGACAAAACTCCTTAAAAGATTTGATGTCCCATGTCCGTTGGTGAGTTGCAAATGCTGAACTGACCTGACCCTGCATTATAGTGGCAAAGAAACAATGACCATAAAAGGCTTAACACCATCGGTGGCATCTTCTTCCCCCAGTGTTAAAACAGCTGGCCCAAAGGGAACTCTCGAAGTTTAAGTGGCTATACCATCAAAAACAGGTAGGAAGGCTTGTTTTTTCTGGGATTGCAAAATACGCTGAGCAGTATTCCAATTTTCACAACAGCATATTTTTGGATTAATCATATCTTCCAGCAAGCAGACATGATTTGCTGAGTCATATAAAATTATCCTCACCTGTTGATATGCACACATCCAAACCTGACTAAAGAATGAAGTAAAATGGCTGCCGTCAGGGAGAAAAACAGCAATGGCCCATTGTGATATCATCATCCATGTCTGCTAAAGGGTTCCATTGTGACACACTGAGTGTTCCGTCTATTAAAATTTTCATAAAGACTGCCATATTGATTTTCTCGAGGAGGGTTCCATTGTGTTACGCTGTGTGTTCCGTCTATTGAAATTTTCATGGGGGCTGCCATATTGATTTTCTGGAGGAGGGTTCCATTGTGACACGCTGAGTTTTCCATCTATTGAAATTTTCATGGGGGCTACCATCTTGTTTTGCTAGAGGCTGCCATTTTGATTTGCAGTTAAAAAGAGCTTGCAACTCAATGAATTTGCACAGTTGGTAAGAATTTATATTATAACAATGTTATTCAGGAAGAAAGATATCAAATGTTTGATCAATACTGATTGTAGCCACACTGGAATACTGGGCGGGATCCTGCTTATGAATTCCTGGACCAGATAGGGCAGGTGCAGTGATGCTAAGGACATTTGGTACTAGCACAGAATATTGATTGGACAGAAAGGTGCATTGTCAATCTAACCTAGACAAAACTCCTTAAAAGATTTGTTGTCCCATGTCCGTTGGTGAGTTGCAAATGCTGAACTGACCTGACCCTGCATTATAGTGGCAAAGAAACAATGACCATAAAAGGCTTAACACCGTTAGTGGCATCTTCTTCCCCCAGTGTTAAAACAGCTGGCCCAAAGGGAACTCTCGAAGTTTAAATGGCTATACCATCAAAAACAGGTAGGAATTTGGCCAATCTTTCATAGGGTGGATTCAGCTTTTATATGACAAGCCATCGGCTAGGATTAGGGTAAATGGCAGTTTATCAGATAGCTTCACATTATATAGGGGGACGAGGCAGGGTTGCCCCTTATCGCCTCTGCTATTTGCGATTACAATCGAACCTCTAGCTGAAGCTATCAGAACTTCTGCAGGGATTAGATGCTTTAAGTATGGCTCCTTAGAGGAGAAAGTGGCATTATATGCAGATGATTTGTTGTTATTTATGGATAATTGGAAAACCTTTCTCCCGGTAGCGATGGAAGTTATTAATGGGTTTGGGAAAATGTCAGGTTTATGTATTAACAGGACTAAGTCCGTGCTGATGCCACTGAAGGAGGGCATAGATGTCGGGACTCTCGGGAAGAGGGCCTACAGGTTCTACACTCTTTCAAATATCTGGGCATTCAGATCTCTTGCAATGATCTAGATTTTGAAAAGCTGAACATCTCCCCTTTTTTCCAGAAGTTTAGACAGAAGGTTAATGCCTGGACAAAACTGCAGTTATCCATTATTGGTAGAGCAAATCTAGTTAAAATGATACTGATGCCACAGCTTCTCTATGTGCTGCACAACTCTCCAGTATGGCTTCCCCTGAGGATCTTTTATGTAATTAATGCTATTTTCAGGGACCTTATATGGAAGAAGGGAACACCTCGCATCAAGCTGGCAACTCTATGTAGGCCAAAGACTAATGGAGGCCTAGGGGTTCCGGATCCGTGGATGTATTACCTGGCGGCACAAATGCAGCATATGAGGGGATGGGAATCGACGGATGGCTTGGGAACTGCTAGTAGAATTATTCAGTCATTGGTAGGATGTAAAAATTTGAGATCTGCTCTGGAGGAGGGTACTTTCCATGCGTTAGGTGGAAATTACCGGATATTGAGCGCCATTCATAAAACGTGGTGGAAGGTCAGGGAAATAAAAGGGATACAGGGCTACTCTGATATCACTCCTTTATGGCCAAATTATATGTACGCAGAAGTGAATAAAGTTAAAGGGATCAAGGTATGGGCTGATTCTGGGCTTAAATATATGTGTCAACTCTTTGACAATGATGTCCTTAAGGAATTTTCAGGGTTACAGCAAGAATTTGGATTGCAGAAATCCCAATTTTATCTTTATTTGCAACTTAGGCACGCTCTACGCGCTCAAGAACAGGTAGAGGCAGTACGTCCTGCAAAGAAAAATTCAATAGTAGACTTGGTAAAATCTGGGGGAGGTACAGCGGGAGTAATATCCCTTAACTATGCATGTCTTATGGAAGCGCAATTTAAAAGACAGGAATTCCTGCTTTATGATAAATGGAGGAAGGATGTTCCTGATTTGACTGAGGAGCAATGGGATTCTGTATTGGAGGAGTTCACACAAGTAGCGGTGAGCGAAGCTCAAAGGGTATCGCAACTCCTATTGCTGCACAGAGTATACAAAACACCTGTCCTATTGAAAAGAATGGGGTACAGAGCGGATGACTGCTGCCCAAGGTGTGGTGTGACGAATGCTGATCTTATCCATCTGATGTGGAACTGTCCTAGGCTAAGAAGGTACTGGAGTGGGGTAGTGGGGACTGTAAAAATGGTTTTGGATGTTGAACTTAGTATGGATATTGCGACGTGTGTTTTGGGGTGCGTGGAGGTACCAGGATTGGTGCCTGAAAGGAGACTAGCTATAGTAAGAATCCTTTATCAAGCTAGGAAGGTAATTGCTTTCCACTGGATAGATGTTCAACCACCAACAGTGGATGAATGGGTAAAAAAAGTTCATTTACTGATTAGCCTAGAAAACTATGTATACCAAAAGAGGAATTGTGTGAAAAAATTTGAAAAGATATGGTCACCTTGGATTCAACATTATAATTTACAAACATAAGGGAGTGAATGTGGGATTGAATGAGGAATGTATGAGAGGTATGTAGGAAGGAGAGGTGTGAGAGGAGAAATAATATAATGGGAATGGGATATTGAAAGGGTAGTTTAGGAAATTGAATGCTCCAGGATGAAGGGGTCACATAACAGGGGAACTTAAATAAGTGATCTTGTAGAATATGCCATATTGCTGAAACTATGCTATACTGTTCTGAACTATTTAAATGTGTAAAATTATTGTAATGTACTGAAGTGTCAGACCATGCAATACAAAATTAGTTTTATGCTCTTGTCTCAAGGGGTTATGTTGGGGGGAGGGGGGAATTGGGTGGACAGTGTCTTGTCTGTGTTTAAAACTGAAAATCTTCAATAAAAAATATCTGATTAAAAAAAAAACAGGTAGGAAGGCTTGTTTTTTCTGGGATTGCAAAAATACGCTGAACAGTATTCCAATTTTCACAACAGCATATTTTTTGAATAATCATATCTTCCAGCAAGCAGACATGATATGCTGAGTCATATAAAATTATCCTCACCTGTTGATATGCACACTAGTGATGAGCGGCAGGGGTCATATTCGAATTCGCGATATTTCGCGAATATTTTGTAGAATATTCGTCGAAAATTAGCAAATTCGAAAATTCACGATTTTTTTTTTTTTACTAAAAAAATCGGAAAGGTAATGATTGTGTAATATGCGAATTTTCGGATTCGAATTTTTTATTGCGAATTTTTCAACTTACAACTATTAGACAAAGAAGATTATAGCACTATATTAGCTAAATTGCTCTATTCGATTTTTTTTGAATATTCTCTATATTGCTATAACTTTGTTTTTTTGAATATTCGTAATATTCTAAAACAAGAATATATAGCAATATAGCGAATATTCAAAAAAAACTAATATAGAGCAAAATTCGCAAACACGACTACTCCTAAAGTCAAGTATATTGCAGCCTTCTTATTGGCCCACAAGCTAGAAGCAGTGAGGGATCATGTGTACTGATAAAAAAAATATATATCGAAAAAAAAATCGAAAAAAAAAAAAATATTGAATATTCGAAATTACAAATATATATAACTATATTCGAAATTTTCGCGAATTTTCGAAGTACCTATATTCGCGATAAAAATTCGAAATTCGAATATTCGTGATCAACACTAATGCACACATCCAAACCTGACTAAAGAATGAAGTAAAATGGCTGCCGTCAGGGAGAAAAACAGCAATGGCCCATTGTGATATCATCATCCATGTCTGCTAAAGAGTTCCATTGTGACACACTGAGTGTTCCGTCTATTTAAATTTTCATGGAGGCTGCCATATTGATTTTCTCGAGGAGGGTACCATTGTGTTACGCTGTGTGTTCCATCTATTGAAATTTTCATGGGGGCTGCCATATTGATTTTCTGGAGGAGGGTTCCATTGTGACACGCTGAGTTTTCCATCTATTGAAATTTTCATGGGGGCTACCATCTTGTTTTGCTGGAGGCTGCCATTTTGATTTGCAGTTAAAAAGAGCTTGCAACTCAATGAATTTGCACAGTTGGTAAGAATTTATATTATAACAATGTTATTCAGGAAGAAAGAGATCAAATGTTTGAGCAATACTGATTGTAGCCACACTGGAATACTGGGCGGGATCCTGCTTATGAATTCCTGGACCAGATAGGGCAGGTGCAGTGATGCTAAGGACATTCAGTACTAGCACAGAAGGTTGATTGGACAGAAAGGTGCATTGTCAATCTAACCTAGACAAAACTCCTTAAAAGATTTGATGTCCCATGTCCGTTGGTGAGTTGCAAATGCTGAACTGACCTGACCCTGCATTATAGTGGCAAAGAAACAATGACCATAAAAGGCTTAACACCATCGGTGGCATCTTCTTCCCCCAGTGTTAAAACAGCTGGCCCAAAGGGAACTCTCGAAGTTTAAGTGGCTATACCATCAAAAACAGGTAGGAAGGCTTGTTTTTTCTGGGATTGCAAAAATACGCTGAACAGTATTCCAATTTTCACAACAGCATATTTTTGGATTAATCATATCTTCCAGCAAGCAGACATGATATGCTGAGTCATATAAAATTATCCTCACCTGTTGATATGCACACATCCAAACCTGACTAAAGAATGAAGTAAAATGGCTGCCGTCAGGGAGAAAAACAGCAATGGCCCATTGTGATATCATCATCAATGTCTGCTAAAGGGTTCCATTGTGACACACTGAGTGTTCCGTCTATTTAAATTTTCATGGAGGCTGCCATGTTTATTTTCTCGAGGAGGGTTCCATTGTGTTACGCTGTGTGTTCCGTCTATTGAAATTTTCATGGGGGCTGCCATATTGATTTTCTGGAGGAGGGTTCCATTGTGACACGCTGAGTTTTCCATCTATTGAAATTTTCATGGGGGCTACCATCTTGTTTTGCTGGAGGCTGCCATTTTGATTTGCAGTTAAAAAGAGCTTGCAACTCAATGAATTTGCACAGTTGGTAAGAGTTTATATTATAACAATGTTATTCAGGAAGAAAGATATCAAATGTTTGAGCAATACTGATTGTAGCCACACTGGAATACTGGGCGGGATCCTGCTTATGAATTCCTGGACCAGATAGGGCAGGTGCAGTGATGCTAAGGACATTCGGTACTAGCACAGAAGGTTGATTGGACAGAAAGGTGCATTGTCAATCTAACCTAGACAAAACTCCTTAAAAGATTTGATGTCCCATGTCCGTTGGTGAGTTGCAAATGCTGAACTGACCTGACCCTGCATTATAGTGGCAAAGAAACAATGACCATAAAAGGCTTAACACCATCGGTGGCATCTTCTTCCCCCAGTGTTAAAACAGCTGGCCCAAAAGGAACTCTCGAAGTTTAAGTGGCTATACCATCAAAAACAGGTAGGAAGGCTTGTTTTTTCTGGGATTGCAAAAATACGCTGAACAGTATT
>NW_024401033.1:0-9253 GCF_905171765.1 Bufo bufo
GAACACATGTGACAGACGTGACAGAGTCTGGAGACGCCGTGGAGATCGTTCTGCTGCCTGCAACATCCTCCAGCATGACCTGTTTGGCATTGGGTCAGTAATGGTGTGGGGTGGCATTTCTTTGGAGGGCCGCACAGCCCTCCATGTGCTCGCCAGAGGTAGCCTGACTGCCATTAGGTACCGAGATGAGATCCTCAGACCCCTTGTGAGACCATATGCTGGTGCGGTTGGCCCTGGGTTCCTCCTAATGCAAGACAATGCTAGACCTCATGTGGCTGAAGTGTGTCAGCAGTTCCTGAAAGACGAAGGCATTGATGCTATGGACTGGCCCGCCTGTTCCCTAGACCTGAATCCAAATGAACACATCTGGGACATCATGTCTCGCTCTATCCACCAACGTCACGTTGCACCACAGACTGTTCAGGAGTTGGCAGATGCTTTAGTCCAGGTCTGGGAGGAGATCCCTCAGGAGACCGTCCGCCACCTCATCAGGAGCATGCACAGGCGTTGTAGGGAGGTCATACAGCAAAGTGGAGGCCACACACACTACTGAGCCTCATTTTGACTTGTTTTAAGGACATTACATCAAAGTCGGATCAGCCTGTAGTGTGTTTTTCCACTTTAATTTTGAGTGTGACTCCAAATCCAGACCTCCATGGGTTGAAAAATTTGATTTCCATTTTAAATTTTTGTGTGATTTTGTTGTCAGCACATTCAACTATGTAAAGAACAAAGTATTTCAGAAGAATATTTAATTAATTCAGATCTAGGATGTGTTATTTTTGTGTTCCCTTTATTTTTTTGAGCAGTGTATATTATTTTTTATAAGCAAAATCCCCTCACTGGAATACTTTCAGTCTTTTGACTGTATGGATTACAGATGGAATGACTGTTATATGTGAGTACCGCTTTCTTTGACAGATTCTAGTATGGGTACATATATGTTTTCCCAACCCCAGCACATTAGTTTGCTAATTCCAGATGTATGAAACGCAGGCCTAACTGTATCTAGTATATTGAACGCCAGATAAACTAACTTGGCCTTTTTTAAATAAAAAAAATTCCCTCACTGGAATACTTTCAGTCTTTTGACTGTATGGATTACAGATGGAATGACTGTTATATGTGAGTACCGCTTTCTTTGACAGATTCTAGTATGGGTACATATATGTTTTCCCAACCCCAGCACATTAGTTTGCTAATTCCAGATGTATGAAACGCAGGCCTAACTGTATCTAGTATATTGAACGCCAGATAAACTAACTTGGCCTTTTTTAAATAAAAAAAATTCCCTCACTGGAATACTTTCAGTCTTTTGACTGTATGGATTACAGATGGAATGACTGTTATATGTGAGTACCGCTTTCTTTGACAGATTCTAGTATGGGTACATATATGTTTTCCCAACCCCAGCACATTAGTTTGCTAATTCCAGATGTATGAAACGCAGGCCTAACTGTATCTAGTATATTGAACGCCAGATAAACTAACTTGGCCTTTTTTAAATAAAAAAAAAATTCCCTCACTGGAATACTTTCAGTCTTTTGACTGTATGGATTACAGATGGAATGACTGTTATATGTGAGTACCGCTTTCTTTGACAGATTCTAGTATGGGTACATATATGTTTTCCCAACCCCAGCACATTAGTTTGCTAATTCCAGATGTATGAAACGCAGGCCTAACTGTATCTAGTATATTGAACGCCAGATAAACTAACTTGGCCTTTTTTAAATAAAAAAAATTCCCTCACTGGAATACTTTCAGTCTTTTGACTGTATGGATTACAGATGGAATGACTGTTATATGTGAGTACCGCTTTCTTTGACAGATTCTAGTATGGGTACATATATGTTTTCCCAACCCCAGCACATTAGTTTGCTAATTCCAGATGTATGAAACGCAGGCCTAACTGTATCTAGTATATTGAACGCCAGATAAACTAACTTGGCCTTTTTTAAATAAAAAAAAAATTCCCTCACTGGAATACTTTCAGTCTTTTGACTGTATGGATTACAGATGGAATGACTGTTATATGTGAGTACCGCTTTCTTTGACAGATTCTAGTATGGGTACATATATGTTTTCCCAACCCCAGCACATTAGTTTGCTAATTCCAGATGTATGAAACGCAGGCCTAACTGTATCTAGTATATTGAACGCCAGATAAACTAACTTGGCCTTTTTTAAATAAAAAAAAAATTCCCTCACTGGAATACTTTCAGTCTTTTGACTGTATGGATTACAGATGGAATGACTGTTATATGTGAGTACTGCTTTCTTTGACAGATTCTAGTATGGGTACATATATGTTTTCCCAACCCCAGCACATTAGTTTGCTAATTCCAGATGTATGAAACGCAGGCCTAACTGTATCTAGTATATTGAACGCCAGATAAACTAACTTGGCCTTTTTTAAATAAAAAAAATTCCCTCACTGGAATACTTTCAGTCTTTTGACTGTATGGATTACAGATGGAATGACTGTTATATGTGAGTACCGCTTTCTTTGACAGATTCTAGTATGGGTACATATATGTTTTCCCAACCCCAGCAAATTAGTTTGCTAATTCCAGATGTATGAAACGCAGGCCTAACTGTATCTAGTATATTGAACGCCAGATAAACTAACTTGGCCTTTTTTAAATAAAAAAAATTCCCTCACTGGAATACTTTCAGTCTTTTGACTGTATGGATTACAGATGGAATGACTGTTATATGTGAGTACCGCTTTCTTTGACAGATTCTAGTATGGGTACATATATGTTTTCCCAACCCCAGCAAATTAGTTTGCTAATTCCAGATGTATGAAACGCAGGCCTAACTGTATCTAGTATATTGAACGCCAGATAAACTAACTTGGCCTTTTTTAAATAAAAAAAATTCCCTCACTGGAATACTTTCAGTCTTTTGACTGTATGGATTACAGATGGAATGACTGTTATATGTGAGTACCGCTTTCTTTGACAGATTCTAGTATGGGTACATATATGTTTTCCCAACCCCAGCACATTAGTTTGCTAATTCCAGATGTATGAAACGCAGGCCTAACTGTATCTAGTATATTGAACGCCAGATAAACTAACTTGGCCTTTTTTAAAATAAAAAAAAAATTCCCTCACTGGAATACTTTCAGTCTTTTGACTGTATGGATTACAGATGGAATGACTGTTATATGTGAGTACCGCTTTCTTTGACAGATTCTAGTATGGGTACATATATGTTTTCCCAACCCCAGCACATTAGTTTGCTAATTCCAGATGTATGAAACGCAGGCCTAACTGTATCTAGTATATTGAACGCCAGATAAACTAACTTGGCCTTTTTTAAATAAAAAAAATTCCCTCACTGGAATACTTTCAGTCTTTTGACTGTATGGATTACAGATGGAATGACTGTTATATGTGAGTACCGCTTTCTTTGACAGATTCTAGTATGGGTACATATATGTTTTCCCAACCCCAGCACATTAGTTTGCTAATTCCAGATGTATGAAACGCAGGCCTAACTGTATCTATTATATTGAACGCCAGATAAACTAACTTGGCCTTTTTTAAATAAAAAAAAATTCCCTCACTGGAATACTTTCAGTCTTTTGACTGTATGGATTACAGATGGAATGACTGTTATATGTGAGTACCGCTTTCTTTGACAGATTCTAGTATGGGTACATATATGTTTTCCCAACCCCAGCACATTAGTTTGCTAATTCCAGATGTATGAAACGCAGGCCTAACTGTATCTAGTATATTGAACGCCAGATAAACTAACTTGGCCTTTTTTAAATAAAAAAAATTCCCTCACTGGAATACTTTCAGTCTTTTGACTGTATGGATTACAGATGGAATGACTGTTATATGTGAGTACCGCTTTCTTTGACAGATTCTAGTATGGGTACATATATGTTTTCCCAACCCCAGCACATTAGTTTGCTAATTCCAGATGTATGAAACGCAGGCCTAACTGTATCTAGTATATTGAACGCCAGATAAACTAACTTGGCCTTTTTTAAATAAAAAAAATTCCCTCACTGGAATACTTTCAGTCTTTTGACTGTATGGATTACAGATGGAATGACTGTTATATGTGAGTACCGCTTTCTTTGACAGATTCTAGTATGGGTACATATATGTTTTCCCAACCCCAGCACATTAGTTTGCTAATTCCAGATGTATGAAACGCAGGCCTAACTGTATCTAGTATATTGAACGCCAGATAAACTAACTTGGCCTTTTTTAAATAAAAAAAATTCCCTCACTGGAATACTTTCAGTCTTTTGACTGTATGGATTACAGATGGAATGACTGTTATATGTGAGTACCGCTTTCTTTGACAGATTCTAGTATGGGTACATATATGTTTTCCCAACCCCAGCACATTAGTTTGCTAATTCCAGATGTATGAAACGCAGGCCTAACTGTATATAGTATATTGAACGCCAGATAAACTAACTTGGCCTTTTTTAAATAAAAAAAAAATTCCCTCACTGGAATACTTTCAGTCTTTTGACTGTATGGATTACAGATGGAATGACTGTTATATGTGAGTACCGCTTTCTTTGACAGATTCTAGTATTGGTACATATATGTTTTCCCAACCCCAGCACATTAGTTTGCTAATTCCAGATGTATGAAACGCAGGCCTAACTGTATCTAGTATATTGAACGCCAGATAAACTAACTTGGCCTTTTTTAAATAAAAAAAATTCCCTCACTGGAATACTTTCAGTCTTTTGACTGTATGGATTACAGATGGAATGACTGTTATATGTGAGTACCGCTTTCTTTGACAGATTCTAGTATGGGTACATATATGTTTTCCCAACCCCAGCACATTAGTTTGCTAATTCCAGATGTATGAAACGCAGGCCTAACTGTATCTAGTATATTGAACGCCAGATAAACTAACTTGGCCTTTTTTAAATAAAAAAAAAATTCCCTCACTGGAATACTTTCAGTCTTTTGACTGTATGGATTACAGATGGAATGACTGTTATATGTGAGTACCCGCTTTCTTTGACAGATTCTAGTATGGGTACATATATGTTTTCCCAACCCCAGCACATTAGTTTGCTAATTCCAGATGTATGAAACGCAGGCCTAACTGTATCTAGTATATTGAACGCCAGATAAACTAACTTGGCCTTTTTTAAATAAAAAAAATTCCCTCACTGGAATACTTTCAGTCTTTTGACTGTATGGATTACAGATGGAATGACTGTTATATGTGAGTACCGCTTTCTTTGACAGATTCTAGTATGGGTACATATATGTTTTCCCAACCCCAGCACATTAGTTTGCTAATTCCAGATGTATGAAACGCAGGCCTAACTGTATCTAGTATATTGAACGCCAGATAAACTAACTTGGCCTTTTTTAAATAAAAAAAAAATTCCCTCACTGGAATACTTTCAGTCTTTTGACTGTATGGATTACAGATGGAATGACTGTTATATGTGAGTACCGCTTTCTTTGACAGATTCTAGTATGGGTACATATATGTTTTCCCAACCCCAGCACATTAATTTGCTAATTCCAGATGTATGAAACGCAGGCCTAACTGTATCTAGTATATTGAACGCCAGATAAACTAACTTGGCCTTTTTTAAATAAAAAAAAAATTCCCTCACTGGAATACTTTCAGTCTTTTGACTGTATGGATTACAGATGGAATGACTGTTATATGTGAGTACCGCTTTCTTTGACAGATTCTAGTATGGGTACATATATGTTTTCCCAACCCCAGCACATTAGTTTGCTAATTCCAGATGTATGAAACGCAGGCCTAACTGTATCTAGTATATTGAACGCCAGATAAACTAACTTGGCCTTTTTTAAATAAAAAAAAAATTCCCTCACTGGAATACTTTATGGCTTTTCACTGTATGGATTACAGGTGGACTGGTATTAGTAGGGGTGACACAAGCACACCCAAGTCCCTGATGTAGGATTTCTATGGCACAGACCACTATTACAAGTGATTAATGGACGTTGGGAGAGATTGTGCTGCAGCACTAGTCCCAAGATGGCCGCCGCCTATCAGCCCAGTAACATGTGCCACAAAATGGTCTGCACAACCTTTAAAAAAAATAGCCTTGGACTGTGCTGCTAAATCGCTATTGGTCTGAATCCCAGGTGTAGATGTCTGACTTGTTTGGAGCTTTGGAATGCACACTGTGGCAGCTTCTGCTGCAGCACTACAAGTCGCAAAATGGCGGCCGGCGGTCAGCCCAGGTACATGTGGATGGAAAAATCACTCTGGCCACTCTAAAAATTGCCAATCCCTATCAAAAAAGCAGCTCAGCTGCAGTTGTTCAGATGAATCACAGGTGGAGGAGAGAAATTTGCTTCCAGTTATTCAATTATCCCTGCCTATTCTCGCCCTAGCATCAGCTGCGTCTATCCCTGTTCTATTCACATCGGGAGTGAGCATGTCCCGACGTGCGCACAAGCTTATAAAGAGGCTGAGTCACATGCTGCACTTGGCCAATCACAGCCTTGCCAATAGTAGGCATGGCTGCGATGGCATCTTAGGGCAAGTAGTATGATGCATGTTGATTGGCTGCTTTGCAGCCTTTCAAAATGCGCCAAAATACATGCCGAACGACGAACCCGAACCCGAACTTTTACGAAAAAGTTCGGGTTCGGGACCGTGTCACGAACACCCCAAAATTCGGTACGGACCCGAACTATGCTCGAACTGTTCGCTCAACACTATATAGTACCACTCCTATACCTAGTAGACCGAAAAATAAAATTGTCAGTTACATTTTTTGGTGAAATTCACCAATTTTTGGGTGTAATATACCCCTCCTCTACCTAGTTGACAGCTTAATAAATTTCAATAATTTTTCTGTTACATTCTTGGGTTGACATTATACAATTTTAGACGTGAATAAACACCTGCTATGCATAGGTGACAGGGAATTTTTTAAAATAAATTATTCAGTAATTCATGCGCACCACATCCTTTCATTCAATGCTTAAACTTTGAAAAGTTGTCACACTTTTATGCTTTAATAATTTCTCCCATATTTCAACTCTAATTTAAAATTTGAAAAAATTAATCCTCCCTTGGATGTGGTCACTCATTCTCACGCTCCCTCTCTGGCCTGGAACCCTGATTCCCCGCCACCCATGATAACCATGGTAGGCGCATAAAAGAACATCAAAAGTTGATAGAGCAGATATCAAATTGGATCGTGAACATCACGGGGATGTGCGACATGGTGGGGCAGTAAGTGTGCACACGCCTACACGAACTGACTGACAGGGGTCAGCCCCTGCAACTTCTGGGTCTCCAAATTGGGCACATGGCCTGAGCTTGCCCATTACCCCTTGGAGGTGCTGGCCTGCCCTGCAGCCAGTGTCTTGTCTGAACGTAGAGAGATGGCTTTTCGGTCGTTTTGCGGCAAACTTTACTCATTCGCGGTTCGCCGAACATATGGCTATATTCGCCGGCGCCATATTTTTTTTACATTGTGAGAACTTTGACTCATGACACATCCATCAGGTGGTATAGGACAGCCAATTTAGACGTTTCAGCACATGGACATGCCCCCTACCTTATAAATAGACCTGATCTAGCTGCCATTTTACATTCTGTCTTTTGTCAGTGTAGGGAGAGGTTGCTGTGTGGAGCAGGGACAGGAGGTTAGAGTGTTAATAGTGACACAAATCGCTAGCTAATAGGTCCACAAAAGTCCTTTTAAGGACTGGTATAGGTGTGCTATTGATTGGTGTGCAGTACAGAGGGGCGTAATACACTTATAATATACTTTCTAATATAGAAAGCATATTATAGTGGATTTGTATAGTGCAGCATTGGGACTTGTGATTGATTCTGCCAGCGATACTACAACTACAAAGAGTGACAAACGCAATTATAAAAAAGTATTATAACTGGTGTGATAGACCAGTGTCCCCCAAAACAACATATTGAAGTGGGGTGTTATCTAAGAATATACTACTCAAATAGTGTATTTGTGTGCTGCACAAATTTATCCGCTTTTTCTGCTTTACTTCTGCTACACACAGTGAGAAAATTTAAAGGAAAACCTAAACTGGTGTAAAAGACCAGTGGGCCCCAAAACAACATATAGAATTGGGGTGTTATCTAAGAATATACTACTCAAACAGTGTATTTAACTTGTGTGCTGCACAAATACAAATGCGTTACCTCTGCTAGACACAGTGATAAAATTTAAAAGTATAGACCAGTTGACACCAAAACGACATATAGAAGAAGGGTATTATCTACTAATACACTACTGGAGAAATTTAGTCGCTTTCATTGCGTTACCTCTGCTAGACACAGTGATAAAATTTAAAATATATATATTTTTTAAACTGGTGTGAGTATAGACCAGTTGACACCAAAACGACATATAGAAGCAGGATATTATCTACTAATACACTACTGGAAAAATTTAGCCGCTTTCACTGCGTTACCTCTGCTAGACACAGTAATAAAATTTTAAATAATAAAAAAAAAAAAAAAAAATGGTGTGAGTATAGATCAGTTGACACCAAAACGACATATAGAAGCAGGGTATTATCTACTAATACACTACTGGAGAAATTTAGCCGCTTTCACTGCTTTATCTCTGCTAGAGACAGTGATAAAATTTAAAATATATATATTTTTTTTTAAACTGGTGTGAGTATAGACCAGTTGACACCAAAACGACATATAGAAGCAGGGTGTTATATACCTTCTTCCAGATATACTGCGCTTCTCTATAGACTTTTGTCACCGGGTCATTTAAAAAATGACAGGCAGAGAAAGAGGCAGGCCCTTTCGCAGGGGTAGTAGGGGTATGGCAGGAGCACCAGGCCGGAGCCAAAGTGGGAAGTTGCAGAAGGTGCGTTCAATTTCATCAAAGGACACACCAGACTTGGTTGAGTGGCTTACTCAGCCTTCCACTTCTGTACCCTCCTCATCCTCTCTATCTGCACCCTATTCACTCTCTGCTGTGTGCACCCCCAAAGACACCACCACCATATATCCTCCACTTGAGTCACAGGAATTATTTTCCGATCCATCACAAGACATTTCTGATGCGCAGCCATTCTTAGCATCGGATCAGGAAAAAGAGGTAGCAAGTGCAACAGCTGCCACTCAGCAGTCTGACGACATTACCCAGATCAGCCCAAGGAGGTTGGTCCCCGCTGTTGCTGCCTACTCCGAGATCTCTAACGTTATTGGTGGGGAAGGTGACGTCGATGATGATGTGTCTATGGACGTAACGTGG
>NW_024401034.1:0-9224 GCF_905171765.1 Bufo bufo
AATTCGATTTTGTGCCTCTGCCATTTCCGGAGGGAAGGTGGTACAGACAAGGTGGAGGTCTCCTCTTGGAGCCCACGTCCCCCTCTACCATCCCTGCAAGTCTCGGCTTTCTATCTCCACGGGAAGTCGCTGGGGGCAACCTCCATAAAGGAGGGGGACTTTGTGAAAAATGTATCCAGGGGTTATGGAAGTCTAATCGTGTAACATAATCCGACTTTGTCCCTCTGCCATTTCCGGAGGGAAGGTGGTACAGACAAGCTGGAGGTCTCCTCTTGGAGCCTAAGTCCCTCTCTACCATCCCTGCAAGTCTCGGCTTCCTAGCTCCAAGGACAGCCGCTCGAGGCAACTTCCATGAAGGAGGGGGACTTTGTGAAAAATGTATCCAGGTGTTATGGAAGTCTAATCGGGTAACATAAACCGACTTTGACCCTCTGCCATTCGCGGATTGAAGGTGTCACAGACTAGCTTGAGGGCTCATCTTGGAGTTCAAGTCCCCCTCTGCCATCCATGCAAATCTCGGCTTCCTATCTCCAAGGGAAGTCGCTGGGGGCAACCTCCATGAAGGAGGGGGACTTTGTGAAAAATGTATCCAGGGGTTATGGAAGTCAAATCGGGTAACATAATTCGACTTTGTCCCTCTGCCATTCACGGAGGGAAGGTGTCCCATGCTAGCTTGAGGGTTCCTCTTGGAGCCCAAGTCCCCCTCTACCATCCTGCAAGTCTGGGATCCCTAGCCCATAGGGAAGCCGCTGGGCTGAACTTCCATGAAGGAGGGGGACTTTGTGAAAAACGTCCACAGGCTTATGAAGTCAAATCGGGTAACATAATCCGATTTGTTCCTCTGCCATTTCCGGAGGGAAGGTGGTACAGACAAGGTGGAGGTCTCCTCTCGGAGCCCAAGTCCCCCTCTACCAGCCCTGCAAGTCTCGGCTTCCTAGCTCCAAGGGAAGCCGCTGGGGGCAACTTCCATGAATGAGGGGGACTTTGTGAAAAATGTATCCAGGGGTTATGGAAGTCTAATCGGGTAACATAATCCGAATTTGTCCCTCTTCCAATTCCGGAGGGAAGGTGGTACAGACAAGCTGGAGGTCTCCTCTTGGAGCCCAAGTCCCACTCTACAAGCCCTGCAAGTCTCGGCTTCCTAGCTCCAAGGGAAGTCGCTGGAGGCAACTAACATAAAGGAGGGGGACTTTGTGAAAAATGTGTCCAGGGGTTATGGAAGTTTAATCGGGTAACATAATCTGACTTTGTCCCTCTGCCATTCACGGAGGGAAGGTGTCCCATGCTAGCTTGAGGGCTCCACTTGGAGCCCAAGTCCCCCTCTACCATCCTGCAAGCCTGGGATCCCTAGCTCCAAGGGAAGCCGCTGGGCTGAACTTCCATGAAGGAGGGAGACTTTGTGAAAAACGTCCCCAGGCTTATGGAAGTCAAATCGGGTAACATAATCCGATTTTTCCCTCTGCCATTTCCGGAGGGAAGGTGGTACAGACAAGCTGGAGGTCTCTTCTTGGAGCCCACGTCCCCCTCTACCATCCCTGCAAGTCTCGGCTTCCTAGCTCCAAGGGAAGCCTCTGGGTGCAACCTCCATGAAGGAGGGGGACTTTGTACAAAATTTATCCAGGGGTTATGGAAGTCAAATCGGGTAACATAATTCGATTTTGTGCCTCTGCCATTTCCGGAGGGAAGGTGGTACAGACAAGGTGGAGGTCTCCTCTCGGAGCCCAAGTCCCCCTCTACCAGCCCTGCAAGTCTCGGCTTCTTAGCTCCAAGGGAAGCCGCTGGGGGCAACTTCCATGAACGAGGGGGACTTTGTGAAAAAAGTATCCAGGGGTTATGGAAGTCTAATCGTGTAACATTATCCGAATTTGTCCCTCTTCCAATTCCGGAGGGAAGGTGGTACAGACAAGCTGGATGTCTCCTCTTGGAGCCCAAGTCCCACTCTACAAGCCCTGCAAGTCTCGGCTTCCTAGCGCAAAGAAAAGCCGCTGGAGGCAACTTCCATAAAGGAGGGGGACTTTGTGAAAAATGTGTCCAGGGGTTATGGAAGTTTAATCGGGTAATATAATCTGACTTTGTCCCTCTGCCATTCACAGAGGGAAGGTGTCCCATGCTAACTTGAGGGCTCCTCTTGGAGCCCAAGTCCCCCTCTACCATCCTTTAAGTCTGTGATCTCTAGCTCCAAGGGAAGCCGCTGGGCTGAAATTCCATGAAGGAGGGGGACTTTGTAAAAAACATCCCCAGGCTTATGGAAGTCAAATCGGGTAACATAATCCGATTTTGTCCCTCTGCCATTTCCGAAGGGAAGGTGGTACAGACAAGCTGGAGGTCTACTCTTGGAGCCCACGTCCCCCTCTACCATCCCTGCAAGTCTTGGCTTCCTAGCTCCAAGGGAAGCCGCTGGGGGCAACCTCCATGAAGGAGGAGGACTTTGTGCAAAATGTATCCAGGGGTTATGGAAGTAAAATCGGGTAACATAATTCGAATTTGTACCTCTGCCATTTCCGGAGGGAACGTGGTACAGACAAGTTGGAAGTCTCCTCTCGGAGCCCAAGTCCCCCTCTACCAGCCCTGCAAGTCTCGGCTTCCTAGCTCCAAGGGAAGCCGCTGGGGGCAACTTCCATGAAGGAGGGGGACTTTGTTAAAAATGTATCAAGGGGTTATGGAAGTCTAATCGTGTAACAAAATCCGAATTTGTCCCTCTGCCATTTCCGGAGGGAAGGTGGTACAGACAAGCTGGAGGTCTCCTCTTGGAGCCCACGTCCCCCTCTACCATCCCTGCAAGTCTCGGCTTCCTAGCTCCAAGGGAAGCCGCTGGGGGCAACTTCCATGAATGAGGGGGACTTTGTGAAAAATGTATCCAGGGGTTATGAAAGTCTAATCGAGTAACATAATCCAAATTTGTCCCTCTGCCATTTCCGGAGGGAAGGTGGTACAGACAAGGTGGAGGTCTCCTCTTGGAGCCCACGTCCCCCTCTACCAGCCCTGCAAGTCTCGGCTTCCTAGCTCCAAGGGAAGCCGCTGGGGGCAACTTCTATGAATGAGGGGACTTTGTGAAAAATGTATCCAGGGGTTATGGAAGTCAAATCGGGTAACATAATTCGACTTTGTCCTTCTGCCATTTCCGGAGGGAAGGTGGTACAGACAAGGTGAAGGTCTCCTCTCGGAGCCCAAGTCCCCCTCTACCAGCCCTGCAAGTCTCGGCTTCTTAGCTCCAAGGGAAGCCGCTGGGGGCAACTTCTATGAATGAGGGGACTTTGTGAAAAATGTATCCAGGGGTTATGGAAGTCTAATCGGGTAACATAATCCGATTTTTCCCTCTGCCATTTCCGGAGGGAAGGTGGTACAGACAAGCTGGAGGTCTCCTCTTGGAGCCCACGTCCCCCTCTACCATCCCTGCAAGTCTCGGCTTCCTAGCTCCAAGGGAAGCCGCTGGGTGTAACCTCCATGAAGGAGGGGGACTTTGTACAAAATTTATCCAGGGGTTATGGAAGTCAAATCAGGTAACATAATCCGATTTTGTGCCTCTGCCATTTCCGGAGGGAAGGTGGTACAGACAAGGTGGAGGTCTCCTCTTGGAGCCCAAGTCCCCCTCTACCATCCCTGCAAGTCTCGGCTTCCTAGCTCCAAGGGAAGCCGCTGGGGGCAACTTCCATGAAGGAGGGGGACTTTGTGAAAAATGTATCCAGGGGTTATGGAAGTCTAATCGGGTAACATAATTCGACTTTGTCCCTCTGCCATTTCCGGAGGGAAGGTGGTACAGACAAGGTGGAGGTCTCCTCTCGGAGCCCAAGTCCCCCTCTAACAGCCCTGCAAGTCTCGGCTTCTTAGCTCCAAGGGAAGCCGCTGGGGGCAACTTCCATGAAGGAGGGGGACTTTGTGAAAAATGTGTCCAGGGGTTATGGAAGTTTAATCGGTTAACATAATCTGACTTTGTCCCTCTGCCATTCACGGAGGGAAGGTGTCCCATGCTAGCTTGAGGGCTCCTCTTGGAGCCCAAGTCCCCCTCTACCATCCCTGCAAGTCTCGGCTTCCTAGCTCCAAGGGAAGCCGCTGGGGGCAACCTCCATGAAGGAGGGGGACTTTGTGCAAAATGTGTCCAGGGGTTATGGAAGTTTAATCGGGTAACATAATCTGACTTTGTCCCTCTGCCATTCACGGAGGGATGGTGTCCCATGCTAGCTTGAGGGCTCCTCTTGGAGCACAAGTCCCCCTTTACCATCCTGCAAGTCTGGGATCCCTAGCTCCAAGGGAAGCCGCCTGGCTGAAATTCCATGAAGGAGGGGGACTTTGTGAAAAACGTCACCAGTCTAATGGAAGTCAAATCGGGTAACATATTTCGATTTTTCCCTCTGCCATTTCCGGAGGGAAGGTGGTACAGACAAGCTGGAGGTCTCCTCTTGGAGCCCACGTCCCCCTCTACCATCCCTGCAAGTCTCAGCTTCCTAGCTCCAAGGGAAGCTGCTGGGGGCAACCTCCATGAAGGAGGGGGACTTTGTGAAAAATGTATCCAGGGGTTATGGAAGTCTAATCGCGTAACATAATTCAAATTTGTCCCTCTGCCATTTCCAGACGGAAGGTGGTACAAACAAGCTTGAGGTCTCCTCTTGGAGCCCACGTCCCCCTCTACCATCCCTGCAAGTCTCGGCTTCCTAGCTCCAAGGGAAGCCGCTGGGTGCAACCTCCATGAAGGAGGGGGATTTTGTGCAAAATGTATCCAGGGGTTATGGAAGTCAAATCGGGTAACATAATTCGACTTTGTCCCTCTGCCATTTCCGGAGGGAAGGTGGTACAGACAAGGTGGAGGTCTCCTCTTGGATCCCACGTCCCCCTCTACCATCCCTGCAAGTCTCGGCTTCCTAGCTCCAAGGGAAGCCGCTGGGGGCAACTTCTATGAATGAGGGGACTTTGTGAAAAATGTATCCAGGGGTTATGGAAGTCAAATCGGGTAACATAATTCGACTTTGTCCTTCTGCCATTTCCGGAGGGAAGGTGGTACAGACAAGGTGAAGGTCTCCTCTCGGAGCCCAAGTCCCCCTCTACCAGCCCTGCAAGTCTCGGCTTCTTAGCTCCAAGGGAAGCCGCTGGGGGCAACTTCTATGAATGAGGGGACTTTGTGAAAAATGTATCCAGGGGTTATGGAAGTCTAATCGGGTAACATAATCCGATTTTTCCCTCTGCCATTTCCGGAGGGAAGGTGGTACAGACAAGCTGGAGGTCTCCTCTTGGAGCCCACGTCCCCCTCTACCATCCCTGCAAGTCTCGGCTTCCTAGCTCCAAGGGAAGCCGCTGGGTGTAACCTCCATGAAGGAGGGGGACTTTGTGCAAAATGTATCCAGGGGTTATGGAAGTAAAATCATGTAACATAATCCGATTTTGTGCCTCTGCCATTTCCGGAGGGAAGGTGGTACAGACAAGGTGGAGGTCTCCTCTTGGAGCCCAAGTCCCCCTCTACCATCCCTGCAAGTCTCGGCTTCCTAGCTCCAAGGGAAGCCGCTGGGGGCAACTTCCATGAAGGAGGGGGACTTTGTTAAAAATGTATCCAGGGGTTATGGAAGTCTAATCGGGTAACATAATTCGACTTTGTCCCTCTGCCATTTCCGGAGGGAAGGTGGTACAGACAAGGTGGAGTTCTACTCTCGGAGCCCAAGTCCCCCTCTAACAGCCCTGCAAGTCTCGGCTTCTTAGCTCCAAGGGAAGCCGCTGGGGGCAACTTCCATGAAGGAGGGGGACTTTGTGAAAAATGTGTCCAGGGGTTATGGAAGTTTAATCGGTTAACATAATCTGACTTTGTCCCTCTGCCATTCACGGAGGGAAGGTGTCCCATGCTAGCTTGAGGGCTCCTCTTGGAGCCCACGTCCCCCTCTACCATCCCTGCAAGTCTCGGCTTCCTAGCTCCAAGGGAAGCCGCTGGGGGCAACCTCCATGAAGGAGGGGGACTTTGTGCAAAATGTGTCCAGGGGTTATGGAAGTTTAATCGGGTAACATAATCTGACTTTGTCCCTCTGCCATTCACGGAGGGATGGTGTCCCATGCTAGCTTGAGGGCTCCTCTTGGAGCACAAGTCCCCCTTTACCATCCTGCAAGTCTGGGATCCCTAGCTCCAAGGGAAGCCGCCTGGCTGAAATTCCATGAAGGAGGGGGACTTTGTGAAAAACGTCACCAGTCTAATGGAAGTCAAATCGGGTAACATATTTCGATTTTTCCCTCTGCCATTTCCGGAGGGAAGGTGGTACAGACAAGCTGGAGGTCTCCTCTTGGAGCCCACGTCCCCCTCTACCATCCCTGCAAGTCTCAGCTTCCTAGCTCCAAGGGAAGCTGCTGGGGGCAACCTCCATGAAGGAGGGGGACTTTGTGAAAAATGTATCCAGGGGTTATGGAAGTCTAATCGCGTAACATAATTCAAATTTGTCCCTCTGCCATTTCCAGACGGAAGGTGGTACAAACAAGCTGGAGGTCTCCTCTTGGAGCCCACGTCCCCCTCTACCATCCCTGCAAGTCTCGGCTTCCTAGCTCCAAGGGAAGCCGCTGGGTGCAACCTCCATGAAGGAGGGGGATTTTGTGCAAAATGTATCCAGGGGTTATGGAAGTCAAATCAAGTAACATAATTCGACTTTGTCCCTCTGCCATTTCCGGAGGGAAGGTGGTACAGACAAGGTGGAGGTCTCCTCTTGGATCCCACGTCCCCCTCTACCATCCCTGCAAGTCTCGGCTTACTAGCTCCATGGGAAGCCGCTGGGGGCAACTTCCATGAATGAGGGGGACTTTGTGAAAAATGTATCCAGGGGTTATGGAAGTCTAATCGGGTAACATAATCCGAATTTGTCCGTCTGCCATTTCCGGAGGGAAGGTGGTACAGACAAGCTGGAGTTCTCCTCTTGGAGCCCACGTCCCCCTCTACCATCCCTGCAAGTTTCGGCTTCCTAGCTCCAAGGGAAGCCGCTGGGGGCAACCTCCATGAAGGAGGGGGACTTTGAGAAAAATGTGTCCAGGGGTTATGGAAGTTTAATCGGGTAACATAATCTGACTTTGTCCCTCTGCATTCACGGAGGGAAGGTGTCCCATGCTAGCTTGAGGGCTCCTCTTGGAGCCCAAGTCCCCCTCTACCATCCTGCAAGTCTGGGATCCCTAGCTCCAAGGGAAGCCGCCTGGCTAAAAAATTCCATGAAGGAGGGGGACTTTGTGAAAAACGTCACCAGGCTAATGGAAGTCAAATCGGATAACATAATCCGATTTTTCCCTCTGCCATTTCCGGAGGGAAGTTGGTACAGACAAGCTGGAGGTCTCCTCTTGGAGCCCACGTCCCCCTCTACCATCCTTGCAAGTCTCGGCTTCCTAGCTCCAAGGGATGCCGCTGGGGGCAACCTCCATGAAGGAGGGGGATTTTGTGAAAAATGTATCCAGGGGTTATGGAAGTCTAATCGTGTAACATAATCCGACTTTGTCCCTCTGCCATTTCCGGAGGGAAGGTAGTACAGACAAGCTGGAGGTCTCCTCTTAGAGCCCAAGTCCCACTCTACAAGCCCTGCAAGTCTCGGCTTCCTAGCTCCAAGGGAAGCCGCTGGAGGCAACTTCCATAAAGGAGGGGGACTTTGTGAAAAATGTGTCCAGGGGTTATGGAAGTTTAATCGGGTAACATAATCTGACTTTGTCCCTCTGCCATTCCCGGAGGGAAGGTGTCCCATGCTAGCTTGAGAGCTCATCTTGGAGCCCTAGACCCCCTCTACCCTCCCTGCAAGTCTCGGCTTCCTAGCTCCAAGGACAGCCGCTGGAGGCAACTTCCATGAAGGAGGGGGACTTTGTGAAAAATGTATCCAGGGGTTATGGAAGTCAAATTGGGTAACATAATTCGAATTTGTCCCTCTGCCATTTCCGAAGGGAACGTGGTACAGACAAGGTGGAGGTCTCCTCTCGGAGCCCAAGTCCCCCTCTACCAGCCCTGCAAGTCTCGGCTTCCTAGCTCCAAGGGAAGCCGCTGTGGGCAACTTCCATGAAGGAGGGGGACTTTGTGAAAAATGTATCCAGGGGTTATGGAAGTCTAATCGTGTAACATAATCCGAATTTGTCCCTCTGCCATTTCCGGAGGGAAGGTGGTACAGACAAGCTGGAGGTCTCCTCTTGGAGCCCACGTCCCCCTCTACCATCCCTGCAAGTCTCGGCTTCCTAGCTCCAAGGGAAGCCGCTGGGGGCAACCTCCATGAAAGAGGGGGACTTTGTGCAAAATGTATCCAGGGGTTATGGAAGTCAAATCGGGTAACATAATTCGATTTTGTCCCTCTGCCATTTCCGGAGGGAAGGTGGTACAGACAAGATGGAGGTCTCCTCTTGGAGCCCAAGTCCCCCTCTACCAGCCCTGCAAGTCTCGGCTTCCTAGCTCCAAGGGAAGCCACTGGGGGCAACTTCCATGAAGGAGGGGGACTTTGTGAAAAATGTATCCAGGGGTTATGGAAGTCTAATCGGGTAACATAATCCGAATTTGTCCCTCTGTTATTTCCGGAGGAAGGGTGGTACAGACAAGGTGGAGGTCTCCTCTCGGAGCCCAAGTCCCCCTCCACCAGCCCTGCAAGTCTCGGCTTCCTAGCTCCAAGGAAGCCGCTGTGGGCAACTTCCATGAAGGAGGGGGACTTTGTGAAAAATGTATCCAGGGGTTATGGAAGTCTAATCGGGTAACATAATCCAAATTTGTCCCTCTTCCAATTCCGGAGGGAAGTTGGTACAGACAAGCTGGAGGTCTCCTCTTGGAGCCCAAGTCCCACTCTACAAGCCCTGCAAGTCTCTGCTTCCTAGCTCCAAGGGAAGCCGCTGGAGGCAACTTCCATGAAGGAGGTGGACTTTGTGAAAAATGTATCCAGGGGTTATGGAAGTTTAATCGGGTAACATAATCTGACTTTGTCCCTCTGCCATTCACGGAGAGAAGGTGTCCCATGCTAGCTTGAGCTCTTGGAGCCCACGTCCCCCTCTACCATCCCTGCAAGTCTCGTCTTCCTAGCTCCAAGGGAAGCCGCTGGGGGCAACCTCCATGAAGGAGGGGGATTTTGTGCAAAATGTATCCAGGGGTTATGGAAGTCAAATCGTGTAACATAATTCAAATTTGTCCCTCTGCCATTTCCTGAGGGAACGTGGTACAGACAAGGTGGAGGTCTCCTCTCGGAGCCCAAGTCCCCCTCTACCCGCCCTGCAAGTCTCGGCTTCCTAGCTCCAAGGGAAGCCGCTGGGGGCAACTTCCA
>NW_024401035.1:0-9120 GCF_905171765.1 Bufo bufo
TTTCTGCCAATTTCAGTGGAAACATTAACCCCTTTAAGCAACAGCCATTTTGGACCAAATGCCGGAGCCCCATTTTTCAAATATGACATATTAACATAGTAACATAGTACATAAGGCCGAAAAAGACATTTGTCCATCCAGTTCGGCCTGTTATCCTGCAAGTTGATCCAGAGGAAGGCAAAAAAAAAAATGTAAGGTAGAAGCCAATTTTCCCCACTTTAGGGGAATAAAAAATTCCTTCCCGACTCCAATCAGGCAATCAGAATAACTCCCTTGATCAACGACCCCTCTCTAGTAGCCATAGCCTGTAATATTATTACGCTCCAGAAATACATCCAGGCCCCTCTTGAATTCGTTTATTGTACTCAACATCACCACCTCCTCAGGCAGAGAGCTCCATAGTCTCACTGCTATTACCGTAAAGAATCCTTTTCTATATTTGTGTACAAACCTTCTTTCCTCCAGACGCAGAGGATGTCCCCTCGTCACAGTCACAGTTCTGGGGATAAATAGATGATGGGATCGTCTCTGTACTGACCCCTGATATATTTATACATATTAATTAGATCTCCCCTCAGTCATCTTTTTTCTAAAGTGAATAACCCTAATTTTGATAATCTTTCAGGGTACTGTAGTTGCCCCATTCCAGTTATTACTTTAGTTGCCCTCCTCTGGACCCTCTCCAGCTCTGCTATGTCTGCCTTGTTTACAGGAGCCCAGAACTGTACACAGTACTCCATGTGTGGTCTGACTAGCGATTTGTAAAGTGGTAGGACTATGTTCTTATCACGGGCATCTATGCCCCTTCTGATGCAACCCATTATCTTATTGGCCTTGGCAGCAGCTGCCTGACACTGGTTTTTGCTGCTTAGTTTGCTGTTTATTAAAATTCCTAGATCCTTTTCCATGTCAGTGTTACCGAGTGTTTTATCATTTAGTATGTACGGGTGACTTGCATTATTCCTTCCCATGTGCATAACTTTACATTTGTCAGTGTTAAACCTCATCTGCCACTTATCTGCCCAAGCATCCAATCTATCCAGATCCCTCTGTAGTAGTATACTGTCCTCTTCAGTGTAAATTACTTTACACAGTTTAGTGTCATCTGCGAAAATATTTATACTTTACTATGCAAGCCTTCTACGAGATCATTAATAAATATATTGAAGAGAATAGGGTCCAATACTGACCCCTGAGGTACCCCACTAGTGACAGTGACCCAATCTGAGTGTGTACCACTAATAACCACCCTCTGCTTTCTATCCCTCAGCCAGTTACTTACCCACATACAGACGTTTTCTCCCAGTCCGAGCATTCTCATTTTATATACTAACCTTTTATCTGGTACAGTGTCAAATGCTTTGGAGAAGTCCAGATATACGACATCCATTGATTCGCCGCTGTCAAGTCTAGAACTTACCTCCTCATAGAAACTGATTAAATTATATCTGCGGTATTATTTCCGTCCTGAAAAGTCAAAAAGACTGAACTGAAGACATCCTGATGCATCCTGAACAGATTGCTCTCCATTCAGAATGCATTAGGATAAAACTGATCAGTATTGAGCCCCTAGGACGGAACTCAATGCCGTAAAAGAATAACGCTAGTGTGAAAGTACTCTTATCCAAGCCATTCTGAGACAGTTTTCTCATGACACATCATACTTCATGTTAGTGGTGAATTGATACTTTTTACGTTTATGCATAAAAATTCCAAAATTTGCAGAAAATTTTGAAAAATGTTCTCTCTCTCTGCTAATGGCGAAGGCTCAGTTTCTAAGCCGATTCCATCATACCCAGCACAAAAGAAAACACTGCAGGGGGCATCTGAAGGCCTTTGGGGGCGTCTGGAGGTTCTCATCTCCAGAATGGAGATCAGAGCCTGAAACCGGCATTTTCTTACTCAAGCGCTCCAGTTGGTTAGTCTGCAGAGACTAACCTATCTTAGTGCTTGCCAGCAATGGACCACTCTGATTGCTCCATTGCCAGCTTTCCAGGTGTCTCTGCTTTCGGGGAGAGCAAAGACTCCATACTGTGACACTTTAGTGTGAAAGCCCCGATAAGCAGCTTGGACGTGACTGTACGTCCAAATGTGATAAGTTACATGAAATTTGGACATACAGTTACTCCCAAATGTGTGAAGGGGTTAAAGATAGAATCTGGTTTAAATGGGTAACAGTGATTTTTCTACAAAGTTGTATGTACTGTATATATATATTTTACAATGTGTTTTCTTGTAGGTTGAAACCTACATTAAACCTACATTAAATTGATCAGTAATCCTAAGATTAGTCTTGTATGGTGGATGTTGTCAATATATACAGTATAGTTAAAATACAAGTGTAATTTTTTTCCTTGACTTGATGGTATATGGTTATTCAAAATATGTTTAATAACTAGTCTAGTTAAGACTAAATTCAGGTCAGAATTGGCTCCTCATAGTGGTGATTCACAAATGTGTTAATGTATAGGTATGTACACTTACATAGTACAAATCCTATTTGGATTAAGGACACTTGTGTTAACATTCTCTGACAATTGCAAACGGCAAAAGTACTTAAAGTATATTCATCTGCTTAAGATATACACCATACAAAATTTATAAGGCTCCTTTGATACTGTCTTGGCATCAGAAAACTCCTTTTAGCCCATACAACTAAATAGGCTATAAAATGTCAGTGAGCACCAGATGGTATCTTATAGCACCAGCAAAAGTATACGGCTCTAAAGAAAATGCTCCTTAAGCTAGGAAGGAACCTTTTTATGTTTTGACAATATTACTAAGCGTTTTGATATGTTTTCTGATGGCTATCCCTATGCCTCCGGGCACAACATGTACTTCTCTTCATCTTCAAAACCTTCCAAGAACAAAGGAAAACAACCAGCAACAAATTTATCTTGAAATACTTAACAATTGTGATTATCAACGGGCACCTTATTTGTTCGTTTGAAGGTTAAAAATAAATATTTTGTACTTTAAGAATAAATGAATTTCCTTTGTCTCAACATGTAATTTTAGAGAGGTTGCCTCATTGTAGACAACTTCTTTTAACTGTGGGCTGATTTTGTAAGAACTTCTCATTATTTGATCATTTCTAGAGATGAGCGATTGAATCCTAAGAAGTGGAATGCGATCCAAATTTCAGGATAAATTCGATTTGCCTCGAAGCCAAATTTCCTCATGCTTCATGTCAGCGAATCGATTTAACCTGAAATAGTGTAAAAAACCCAAACATTCAAACTTGCCTCCTCCATTTGCTCGTGAAGGGCCGCCCGTGCGTGGTGACATAATCTCCATGCAAGATTTTCCTCAAGATATTCAAACAAGAGCAAATAAAGGTGGTAAGTTTGATTACATTTTTTTTATTGTTAATTTTACAACTGTTTTTACACTTATGCTATCATGTATAAACGCATAAACGCATGTATGAGCTTCATGACGAAGTAATCCGTCACTAAGCAAATTTTTAGGGAAAATTTGGTGAATCAGCCAAATCAAACTTTTCAATTATTCGCTCATCTCTAATCATTTCCCCTGTAGCGACTGTTTCAGGGGAAATGTATTATCATATGGAGGTCATTCAGGTAAATAGCTATACATTTAATTTACAGATGGTGCAGCCTTTTACCAGCCCTCCACCCCACCCCAATCTTATAAGGGGGTTCCAAGTGAGGAAACAATATTCAATTTGTTGTACTTTACAGTGCTACAGGCATTAACACATTTCAAAGATCTAGTCAATAATCATACAGCTTTGACTAGTAAAATGTATTTATTACTGAAGTAATGCACTAATTGGCTGTCCATTAGCTATCTACAGTGAAGTGCATTAAGGGACCATTCACAATGAAGATTTAGCCTCCAGAATTTTGGTTTGGACAAGACACCATGCCAAAATTCTGGTGGGCAGCTGGTGGTATGTGATATTCAACTTAGCTTTCCTGATAAAAAGGATAAGACTTGTAATTCTTTCTGATGCCAGCTGATATTAGACAAGTTAATTTGCATATAGTTTCCCAGAAACCAAGAGAAGCATTGCCTAGCCTACTATAGTGATCACATATATTAACTTGTCTTCATAATAGAAAAAGTACCCACCCAGAGGTTCCCCAATGCCTGTCAGCCTAGAAAAGCCTTTCTTTACAAAGGGTTTGTGTCATGGTAGAGCTCTTTGCAGATATGCGGCTAGTTAGCTATTATCCTAGGTTTGGTAGCCTTTATAAAAGGCTGAGCAAAGATTTCAATGACTATACTGTCTCTGTAGGTGTGAAACACTCAACTTTTTAAATTATTTTGGAAATAAAGCTGAATTGCACGCGGGTCTTTCATATGCAGAACTCTCTCTTGATTTGCCAAATATGAATAAAAAAAATATGGGTTCTTTAGAAGTAGAGTTATTTTTTTTTAGATGAAAATTTGAGATAGATTCCAAATTTATAGAATTTGCCCCTTATTAGTATGTATATTTATGCATCCCTTTGTGTGCTTCATAGACCTATTTCCACAATTTTTATCCACTATGTATTTGGCAGTAGCCTTAAACTGTTCAATCAATGATTTTTAACAATGCAATTTTCCAAATTTATAGAATTTGCTCATTATTAGTATGTATATTTATGCATCCCTTTGTGTGCTTCATAGACCTATTTCCACAATTTTTATCCACTATGTATTTGGCAGTAGCCTTAAACTGTTCAATCAATGATTTTTAACAATGCATTAACAATGCAAGTCTCAAACGTTTCAATCAGTGCTTTTTCATATTAACATTGTTTATCTATTGCCATATTTGTGATTCATAGATCAATTTCCTCCATTTTTAACTACTAAGTTTTTGGTGGTAGCCTTTAACTGTTCAATTAGTGCTTTTTCATAAAAAGATTTTCTCCTGATGGTAGCCTCAAACTTTTCAGTCAGTGCTTTTTCATAATACAATTTTTTTTATCTACTGCCTTGCTTGTTTCCCCACACTCCTTCTTGCTCTCAGCATATTTCTTTGACCCAAAACATTATTCAATTTGTTTTGTGTACTGTATACTTTTCTCTCACAATTTCTTCAGCCATAAATGCCATTAATGCCTCATAGAAAGGCCATATATCAGCTGGCAAAAAAACGGATCCACAACATATGGATAGCTGGCATATATTTTTCTCAATCCAATCAGTAGAAAATGCTGTTCTCATCTGCACATATAGAAATCAATACTACCTGTGCTGACCTTTCTCCGGTACACAGATACACAAAAAACTGATGTTTGAATGGTCCCAAAAAAATTATTGATCGGTGTGCTGTGAAAAAAAAAAAAAGAATTGACTTGAAGAAAAATATAACCGTGTGAATGAGCCCTAAAAGTTTATTTGTCAGAAATGTTTCCTTGAAGTAAAACAAATTCTAGTTCTCGATATTTGCAATAAATTTCCATTTTACTTAAAGGGAATCTGTCACCTAGTTTTACCCTATAGAGCTGCCGACATGCACGGATAGATCTCCACTAGCATGTCCGCAATATACCTGTCCCATAGCTCTGTGTGGTTTTATTTAGTTAAAAAATATAGATATGTAAATTAGCCAAGTAAGGTGCCCAAGGCATGGTTACTTACGGTTAAGGAGCACAGCCACGCCCCCTGTGAAGGAGCCCAGCACCGCCTGCATCCAAGAATCTCCTCCTTGCTCACAAAGTTACAGTGCCGTAATCTCGCAATGCGCGAGCTACCGCATGCGCAGTTCATTCACTGAGGCTGATGCCAGCAAAGGGAACAAACACTTTGCCGGCACTGTGCATGCGCTAGATCGTGCATCGCGAGATTACGGCACTGTAACTTTGTGAGAAAGGAAGAGATTCCTGGATGCAGGCGGTGCTGGGCTCCTTCACAGGGGGCGTGGCTGTGCTCATTAACTGTAAGTAACCACGCCTTGGGCACCTTACTTGGCTAATTTACATATCTATAAAATCATTTTTTAAACTGAATAAAACCACACAGAGCTATTGGACAGGTATATTGCGGACATGCTAGCGGAGATCTATCCGTGCATGTCCGCAGCTCTATAGGGTAAAACTAGGTGACAGATTCCCTTTAATAAATTCTAAGAAAAATAAAACATCACATTTCAAAGATTTATCTTGTTTTTATTGTTGTACCAAACATTCCTATTACTGTGACTTCCAGCGGTTTTAATTACAATCTAATTGTATTTTTAGCAGTTGACATTTCATTCATTCCCCTTGCATTTCATGAACATTTGAAGAGCACTTCCCATTATGTTAGTTAATATCTTTAATCCAGTTCACAGTCTGTGCCAATGACAAATAATTTCCATAGAAAACTAAATCAAAAGTGTTCACACCGAACCCATTTAAAGAAAGGTTAACACACTCTCTGGTCATATAAACCTTCTAGTGATTACTTATAGTTGCTAATAGCATAGACCAAAGAATTACAAATTATCTTAAATATGGTATCATCTCTGCAAGGGAATCATGTTATCAGTTAATATCCTCTTTTTGTTCTGAAGTTAAAAATGTAAGGAGTATTCCCATCTTAAACATTGATGGTATATCGCTAGGGTTATGCCATCAAGTCAGATTATTAAATAATATTCGCTAAATTGCTATACATTAGTTTTTTTAGAATATTATGAAATATTCTAAAAAACGAATATATAGCAATATAGCGAATATCATGCAATAATTATGTAGTAAGTCAGTGATAATATCTGATACTGGAAAAGCTCGGTAATAACTCAGTGTAGATCTAGAGTTATTACCCAGCTTTCCCAGTGTCAGATTTTATCACTGAGTTATTACCCATCTTTCCCAGTGTCAGATATCATCCTAGTGTAGATCTCGAATATTCTAATCGCAAATTTTCCATGGAAAAGGCTATACTAATAAGCTTGTCATAGGACTCAGCCTAATATTCTTGTCCGAAGACTAAGAAAACAATAGAGGGCGCTATTGAGTTATGAACAGTGCCCTCTATTGGTTTCATAGTCTTCTGAGAAGAATATTTGTCTTGTCATAAGACTATGAAACCAATAGAGGGTGCTATTTATAACTCAATAGCGCCCTCTTTTGATTTTCATAGTCTTATGACAGCTGAAAAACAAGGCAGATTCTGCTCATTTGCACGTATTTTTCATAATCCCATGTTTATGCAAATTAGTTTTTACATAACAAAACTGTATAGAAAGGTTATTGAATATTATTAGAGTTGAGCGGACACCTGGATGTTCGGGTTCGGCAGGACCCAAACTTGACCCCGAACCCTAACCCCATTGAAGTCAATGGGGACCCGAACTTCCGGGCACTAAAATGGCTCTAAAATAGTCCTGGAAAGGGCTAGAGGACTGCAAAAGGCATCAAAATGTGCTTAGGAGCATGGGAACTGTTCTGCAAACAAATGTGGATAGGGAAATGACTTAAAATAACATAAAATACAGAAAAAAAAAAACTATCTGGATCTAGGAGTAGGAGGTTGAGGTGGCGGTGGATGGGTGGATGTGGCGGTGTAGGTTGACTTGGTGGTGTAGGTGGAAGCGGCGGTGAAGGAGGAGTAGGTAGCCAACACTGATTTGTGTTATTTTTTATTTTGGGTATCCCCCAAAATATTGGGACATATAACAAAATAAAACAAAGAATAAGTGCACTTGAGTACAAGAATGGATGGTTGAGGCTGGTATAAATGTCTATTCTGCACAAGGTACGGACAAGTCCTGTGGGATCCATGCCTTGTTCATTTTAATAAACGTAAGCTTGTCCACATTGGCTGCGGCCTGTGATAATGCTCTCTGCCGTGCTAAACACACGTTCACACTATACCCTCGCTGCAGGGCAGGTCAGCACCTCCAAGGCTGACAAAGCTTTTCCACATTTTGGCCATGCTAAGCCTGCCTTCTCAGGTGCTGGCAGTGCCCCGGCTGCATTGGCGACCTCTTCCTCCTCCTCTGCCTTCGCCTTGTGCTTCCACTGTGCCCCCGCTGTCAGATGGGAATGCCATCAGCAGCATGCGCTTGTAGTCGCGCATCTTCCGATCAGTAACAGTTGTTTTCACAAAATTTTGTTCCCTGTCAGCAATGCAGAGCAGGGGTTCATTCACGGCAAAAGGGGGTTCTTGTCACCCAGTAATAGAACAGAGGATTTTGAGAGATTTAGGCCCCTGTCACCCAGGCACAGCAGGGGTTCATTCACGGCAAAAGGGGGTTCATGTCACCCAGCAATACAACAGAGGATTTTGAGAGATTTAGGCCTCTGTCACCCAGGCACAGCAGGGGTTCATTCACGGCAAAAGGGGGTTCATGTCACCCAGCAATAGAACAGACGATTTTGAGAGATTTAGGCCCCTGTCACCAAGGCACAGCAGGGGTTCATTCACGGCAAAAGGGGGTTCTTGTCACCCAGCAATTGAACTGTCATGGATGATGTTGCAGAAAGCTGGAACTTATAAATAAACATCCGACTGGCTTGATTCCAAACTAAGGAGCATATGGGTGAGCCCTATAAAACTTCTAGAGCTCTCCCTGATTGCTATGCCCATGCAAGGGTCTCTATGGTAGACGATTGCACGTACCTAATACTGTGTGACACCTGAAAACCCTATAATAGTGAGGGGACACAACCACCGGCTTCCTGCACTTAATACGGAAGGAGTCAGGGTCACCTAGAATCAAGCCAGCAAGGAAACACAAATAAAGGAAAAAGACTTATCTGAGAAAACAGCAGTGAACACCTCATCCAGGAAGTAGTATAAACCACAAAGTGAGGCAGTATGGGAGGTAATATAAAGGGAGACAATTAGTCTAAATAGGTGACACCTGGGAGAAGGAAAGGAGATGACAAAGTGAAGCCAAAACAAAGAACGTCATGCAAGAGGTAGAGAAGAACGTCTGCCAGACCTTATCACAGAACTGGCGGTGACAGTACCCCTCCCTCTATGGGTGGACTCCGGACACTCAGAGCCCACCTTCTAAGGATGAGACCTATGGAAAGCCCTGATAAGACGAGTGGCCTTAATGTCCGCCACTGGGACCCACATCCTCTCCTCAGGACCATAACCCTCCTAATGAACGAGGTACTGGAGAGAACCGCAGATAATGTTAGAGTCCACAATCCTAGAGACCTG
>NW_024401036.1:0-8821 GCF_905171765.1 Bufo bufo
ATTATATGAACGTGTGTTTTGCATGGCAGGGGGCGCCATCACAGACAAGCGCAGCCGTCTGTCCACAGCCAGGACTTGTCCGTACCTTGTGCAGAATAAACATGTATACCGGCCTTAACCAGCCATTGTTATACTACACCGCAATTGCTCATTCTTGTATTTTAGATATTTCACACTCTTTTGGAGTGTACCCTAATAAAAAAAAAAATTAAAACCAAAAGCCATAAACCTCATCCTCCTCCAACGCTGCTTCCACCTACAACGCTACGTCCACTGCCTCCTCAAACTCCTACTCCATATGAAACTCCACCTCATAAATTTTTTTATTTTTTTTTATTTGTACGTATTTTATTTTATATCATTTTACTACTTTGTCTGTTACATTTTCGGGTGAAATTTACCAATCTTTGGGTGTGATGTACCACTGCTATACTTAATAGAAAGGTCAAAAAAATTCACAAATTTGTCTGTTACATTTTTGGGTGAAATTCACCAATTTTTGGGTGTGATGTACCACTGCTATACCTAGCAAACAGGTAAAAAAAAATCACTAATTTGTCTGTTACATTTTCAGGTGAAATTCACCAATTTTTGGGTGAAATATACCACTGCTATACCTAGTTGACAGCTTAAAGGGATTCTGTAATCAGAAATAAGCCCTATAAGCTAAACATATGGCGATGTCCCTTGTAAAACACTGAATACTAAAGTGAGTTTATCAAATGCCCCTGTGGCTCTATATTAATAAAAAAGAGGTTTATATCACCTGTCAATCACTTCAAAATGTGTCCAAGGGGACGTCTCATGGTGAAAGGTGCCCGGCTGCAGCCATCTCGTTTAGGTGCCCAGCGCCGCCTTCTGAGCTGAAATCGCCGCCCTCCCTTTCATTCGATCAGCCTGCCTCAGGTGACTAACCTTCCTTATGCCCAGCCGTGCCCAGTCATGCCCGCCTGTGAAGGAGCCCAGCACCGCCTATGTCTCCTCCTTTCATCAACGATAGATAGCCGTAATCTTGCGATGCGCGAGCTCGCGCATGCGCAGTTCTTTCCCTGAGGCTGATGCCAGCATAGGGAAGGAACACTATACCGGCACTGCGCATGCGCGAGCTCGCGCATTGCGAGATTACTGCTATCTATCGTTGATGAAAGGAGGAGACATAGGCGGTGCTGGGCACCTAAACGAGATGGCTGCAGCCGGGCACCTTTCACCATGAGACGTCCCCTTGGACACATTTTGAAGTGATTGACAGGTGATATAAACCTCTTTTTTATGAATATAGAGCCACGGGGGCATTTGATAAACTCACTTTAGTATTCAGTGTTTTACAAAGGACATTGCCATATGTTTAGCTTATAGGATTTAGCTTAAAGGGATTTAATCCCTTTAATAAATTTCACTAATTTTTCTTTTACATTTTCAGGTGTTATTAAACATTTTCTTTTCTGTCATAGACCCCTGCTCAACCAAGTAGACAGGTTAATAAATTTCACTAATTTTTCTGTTACATTCTTGGGTTGACATTTTACAATTTTGGACGTGAATAAACCCCTGCTCTGAAATTATTCTTTAATTGATGCGCGCCACCTCCTTTCATTCAGTTCTTAAACTTTAACAAGTTGTCCCACATTTGCGCTTCAATAACTTTTCCCATATTTCCGCTCGTTCAAAAAAAAATGTAATCCATTGACCTCCTTTGGATGTGGTCTCTCTTTCTCGCGCTCCCTCTCCGGCGTGGAACCCTGATTCACCGATAACCGTGACCAACATGGTAGGCTCAGAAAAGAAAGTTCATAGAGAAGATATCTAAATGGATGGTGGACGTCACAGGGACGTGCGATCAGGCAGAAGTTATCTTGAGTCAACAAAGCGGCAGCAGGGCATCTCCTGGATAACGTTTCCAAATCCAAACTTCCACAGTGACATTCCCTGTAATTTTTTATTAATCATTCCAATAACAGTGCATCTTAAGAGTGGGTAATTGCCACGTGCCCCCTACTTTCCTTCAATTATTCCGTTTTAATAGCTTCTCCCACATTTTCGCTCGATTAAAATTTAATTTCATGCATTGATCTCCCTTGGATGTGGTCTCTCTTTCTCACGCTCGATCTCGCCACTAACCGTGATCAACATGTTAGGCGCAGAAAAGAACATCAAAAGTTGACAGAGCAGATATCCGATTGGATTTTGAACATCACGGGGACGTGCGACATGGTGGGGCAGTATGTTTCCACACGCCTACATGAACTGACTGATGGTTCTGCCCCCTGCAACTTCTGGGTCTCCAAATCGGGCACATGGCCTGAGCTTGCACTTTACCCCTTGGAGGTGCTGGCCTGCCCTGCAGCCAGTGTATTGTCTGAACGTGTGTTTACCATGACTGGAGGCGGTTATCACAGGTTATATTTACCAATGTTTTGGGGTGTAGCCGAATTTAAAAAAATATAAATAAATTTAATACCAAAAAGCAGTGTAGGCTACTTCCACCTCCGCCAGCACCACTTCCACCTACAACACCACATCCACCGCCTCCTCAACCTCCTACTCCATATGGACCTTGTCCTCCTAGATCAAGATTATTAGTTTTAATTTTTACATATTTTATGTTATTTGAAGTCATTTCCCTATCCACATTTGTTTGCAGAGCACTTGCCATGCTCTTAACCACATTTTGCTGGCATTTGCAGCCCTCTAGCCCTTTCCGTGACATTTTTAGAGCTATTTTAGTGCTCAAAAGTTCGGGTCCCCATTGACTTCAATGGGGTTCGGGGTCAAGTTCGGGTCAAGTTCGTATCCCGAACTCGAACTTTTTTGTGAAGTTCGGCCGAACCCGTCGAGCCCGAACATCCAGGTGTCCGCTCAATTCTACTAGCTACAGTTACAGTCATTGCAATTAAAGGGGTTGTTCAAAGACTAACAGATGCGCCACAATGCACGTGCCCCTCATATAGATCATATTTACCCTACTCCCAGCAGCCGCGTTGCTCCTGATCCCCGTATGGCAGCCACTGCATCTACCCGTTGTGCAGATCAAAACATCCAGCAACGGGAGGGGGGGAGAATGCAACCACCAAATGCAGGCCACGACGGGGATGAGCCTAGGGAAGCTCATCTCCATTGCAGCCTGCTATTGGCTGCTCCCCCTGTCGTCAGATGTTTTGATCCGAGCAACGGGGAGATTCATCGGCGGCCATTAGGGGATAAGGACCGACATGGGTTCCGGTGAGAGGGGTAAGTATAATCTATATAAGGGGTCCCAGCATTGGGAAGCATGCTTCATTTTCAATAACCCCTTTAAGGTTTATTCGCCACAGTCTCTAGGTATTAGCAATAAACTAAATGAACAAAAACAATTTGAATTGCTCAACACACTCATCGACATTTACACCATGGCCATGAAAAATGGAAACACCGTCTGATTTTCATGGACATTTTCCAACCATTTTGCATCCATTTTCTGGATATTTGGCATTTTGAACAGCCATTTTGCATCCGTTTTTAACTGCTGTTAAAATGGGTTATTAAAATTGATTTTTTACATTTATATTCATGGGATTTTTTTTTCTTCAAATGCCAACCCCTGCAGAATATATAATATCCCCCAGAGTGCACCCCAGCATTAGTTTTTTCCCCCACTGTGGCCCCCGGCAGTAATCATGTCTCTTATAGAGGTCCCTATAAAGCAGTTATATTTGTCCCCATAGCTACCTTTGGAAGTATTAATGTCGCCAAGAGTGGCCCCCAACAGTATTAATATCCCACAGAGTGGCCCCCAGAAGTCATATTGTCTTCCATAGTAGCCCCATAGTGGCCCCAAGTAGTAAAAATGATCCCCAGAATGAGGCCCAGTAGTAATAATGTCTCCCATAGAAGCACCCAGCAGTAATGTCCCCCAGTGTGCCCACTACCATTTTTTAAAGTGCAGCATTTTTTAATGCTGAAAAAGAAAAACCTTATCTACTTGAATGCACAGGGACAGTCATTCTTCATGTAAAGCAGAAGGTCCTTTGCTCCCTGTGTGATGACATCAGCATGGACCCCCAGCGATCAAGCAGGGAGCGCATGGTGACGTTTTTACGCTGGTAGCACTTGTCTCTGCAAAACTGGAGGTGAGGTTTTTTTTTTTTTTTTGTTCTAACCACTAAAGGGCTATTTTTCACTAGTGTTCCTATTGGGCACTAGTGTCTAAGTGCCCAATAAAAATGGTTAAATTGATCTAAATGGGATTATTCGGGCCATGAAAATGGTCACAAATAAGACATATCCTATTTTTTGACATTCATTACTCACTGGCCATTTTAAAACAGCCATTTGCATAGCCCGATATGGTTCTGAAAATGACCATGTAACAACTGTTAAAAAAAGACCCTTGTTGACAGCTATCATTGAGGTGATCGAAGCTGAAATATTGAGTATAGCAATGGGAAATAGTAGCCTAAATGGGTTGTACATCCAGTAATATTAATGACCTATTCTAATGGTTGGGAATAGTGTGGTTTCCTGTTTGGCAGAGAACTTGCCTGCCATGCACTCCCTGCTGGATTGCAACACACTCCTAAAAAAACATCTTCAAAGTTGGCCACAAATGCTGGTAAGGTTGTAATGGAGGTGGCTGAGCAACTGCTACTTAAGCGATTGTCCCTAAAATGCTCACTCCATTCCAATATCTCCCTGGCCTGCGAATCAACAACAGGATTGTGCGCTACCAACCAGGGAAGATCTAAGACCATAGGAGTAGGAAGACATTCAAGGATATAGCAAGAAATAAACTCATTATGGAGGTCCCCCACCTGAAGATGTATGTTATGTACCATGTGTATTAGGTTCCCCTAAGAAAGAGCAGAGTCGATAGCGAATATGGGGATAGATCTAGCTAAAGGACTAAAAGAAAAATCCAGAGTCCGAAAATATCGGACATCCAACAAATTGATCCCCGCCCCACAGAAATCGTCTCAGTTTTATTTTTCGAAACTACCATAGCTGGCAAAACAAACTGAGACGTTTGTATGGAGGAGATGTATACACCCAGGTTGCCATCCTCCTCGCAACCTTGGGTCAGTAGTTTTCCGAAGTTTTTTTATTTTTGGGTATGTATGGACAAGCTCCAATGAAATGACCCCTCTGACCACAGAAAAAACAAACCCCAGGATTATGGCGAGCCCCAATACTCAATAATGTACGGAGCGAGCGCTCCGTATTAGCTACGATGAGCCAAAGTTATTACTTCGCGAAGTCTCGCGAGACTTCGTGTAATAACTTCAGAAATTGATTTATACTGTAAAAAAAACATTTCCCAAACTCGGGTTTGGTTCCAAGTGGTATCTTGGAACCGAACCCGAGTTTGGGAAAAGTTTTTTTCAGTATAAATCTATTTCCGAAGTTATTATGCGAAGTCTCGTGAGACTTTGCAAAGTAATAACTTTGGCTCATCTGAGCCAATACTTTCTAATACCGTACGGAGTGCTCGCTCATCCCTAATAGCAACATAGACTCCACAAGGGATATAGGAGTCTCATCTTTTACTTTCTCTGACAGCCCCTGTCAAAAACGGGTCATTCCACCAAGTATCCGTGGTCCACCATTGAAACTCGGAACAATAAACCTGACTGATCTCCTTGCTGAATCCGCCTCAATGTAGACTCAGATACAGAGAGTCTGTCAGGTTCATCGAATATGAAACCCAGGGCCTCAAAAAACCGACTGGAGGATCTGGGTACCAGCTGGTAACGAAAAAGCCCAGGATTGAGGATCCCCTTGAAGAAGGGAGATAACAATCCCCACCCGCTGTTCCTCATTACCAGAGGAAATTGGAGCGCAGCCTGAAATATAATTTATAGGCTTCTTGGAACATCACAATTTTAATCTCCTTCCAGAAAATCTGTTAGGGAGAGCAACCTTAGGTTCCAGATTTACCTGGTTACCCATAGCAACCACTTGGCTCAAGATCTGCTGCAGCTGCAGCTGCTGCTGCGGAAGGACCGACATCCTCAATTCTGTCACTTCAAGAGACAGACCTTGCAACTGCTTTGTCAGAGCAGCAATAGGATCAAAAGTGGATCTTCAAAAAAATAAATAAAAATGTTCCCCCCCCAAAATAAGGGCCAGATATAATATCACTTCTGATATGGCAGTAAACAGACGTGCGGCGCAGAGGGAAGGGGAGTACCCTACCACTAGGGATAAGGAATGGTGACCCCTCACTCACCTAGCACTGGCACCTGGCTGCTCTGGCGTCCCTAGACGGGCTGCTAACCTGTACGCCAATAACTTGCCTCATCCCTGGCTTACCCTGAAATAAGCCCTAGGTAGTGAGTAGGGCGGTGGGAGCACTAGTCCTCACCACTGAAAACTAGGGTAACAACAGGGAGAGGACAAGCAACACAAACATCACAAACAATCCCCAAAGGGAGACAACAAACAGTAGAGAACCGGAAATCTGACAGCACCAGTTCCAACAGGTCCACAGCAAATCAAACTCCAATAGACATCTGGAAAGAAGGTCTATATCTGGCAGCAATGGAAACAGAAAGGGAGAATATATAGTAGCTGCGAGTGGCTGACAGAGAACAGCTGAAAGGAAAAGCTACAGATTTCTAAATGGGACAAAAAGGATTGCAAACCTAAGCAAGAAAACCTGGACCGGAATCCATTCCAACCACTAGGTGTCACCGCCAGCTCTCTGAGAAGGTCTGTCAGACGTTCTTCTGTACCTCTTGCATGATGTTCTTTGTTTTGATTTCACTTTGTCATCTCCTTTCCTTCTCCCAGCTGTCACCTATTCACACTAATTGCCTCCCTTTATATTCCCTCCCATACTGCCTCACTTTGCGGTTTATACTACTTCCTAGATTGAAGGGATCACTGCTGGAGACTTCTGTTACTGCTTGTTCAGATAAGTCCTTTCTTGTATTGTGTTTCTCTTCTGGTTTGATTCTAGATGACCCTGACTCCATCCGTATTAAGTGCAGGGAGCCGGTGGTCGTGTCCCCTCACTATTATAGGGTTTTCAGGTGTCACACAGTCTAGGTACGAGGGCATGCAATCGTCTACCTCTGAGACCCTTGTATGTGCATAGCAGTCAGGGTGAGCTCTTAGGGTTTTACAGGGGTCACCTTTATGCTCCTTAGTTTGGGATCAAGCCAGTCGGATGTTTATCCATAACTTCCAGCTATCTGCAATATCATCCATGACATTATAAACCGCCATTACCGTCTTAAGCATGGATCCGGTTTCAGCCTTGATTGACCGCATGCAGGGTTTTTCACTGGAGGTAGCAGATCTCCGTAAAACTGTGTCTCAGTTCAGGTGACCGGTTCTGCTTGCGTTCATGGAGTTTGTTCAGAGCCTAAGAACTCGCTTCCGGATACGTTCTCAGGGGGTAGTGAGAATTTTGTTCGCTTTAGAGAGGCTTGCAAACTCCATTTTCGCCTACTTCCCCATTCCTCTGGTGATGAGGAGCAGAGGGTGGGGATCATCTTCTCGCTGCTCAGGGATAACGCTCAGTCTTGGGCCTTTTCGCTGCCGGTGGGGGCACGGCCTCTCCGATCGGTGGATGAATTTTTTGTAGCCCTGGGGCAGATATATGATGACCCGGATCGTATTGCTCTGGCTGAATCTAAACTGCGTCTTTTATGCCAGGGTAAGCAGTCCGCAGAGATATATTGTTCTGAATTTCGGAGATGGGCAGCTGATACTGGTTGGAACGATGCTGCACTCCGAAGTCAATTTTGCCATGGTCTTTCGGAGGGATTGAAAGATGCATTTGCGTTTCATGAGAGACCAGCCTCGTTGGACTCTGCAATGTCTCTAGCTGTCCATATTGACAGGCGTCTTAGAGAAAGAGGAGAGACCACTCCTTCATGTCATATTCAGTCTAAGGACAGTGGAGTGGCCTCATTCAGTGCGCAGGGGTCTCAGTCTCATGCCCCTGTGAGCAGGAGGCCATGCAGCTGGGTTTGCTTGCCTCTGATAGTAGAGGATTCAGCTCTCAGAGGAGGGTTTGTTTCTCTTGCGGGGGAATAAATCATTTGGCTAATGTTTGCCCCTCTAGGAGATTCAGGGAGTTTTCTGAGGGTAATAAAGAAACAAAAAGAAAAAAACCCTCTAAAAACTTTCCATTTGCTACCATTGGCAAGGTTGATGCGGAAATTTAAGGTTTGCCACTTGCTTGTAGTTCCCGTTTTGTCCTACCTGCCAGGGTGGCGCTAGATAGCAAGAACATTGTTTGTGAGATTTTTGTATATAGTGGAGCAGCTGTCAATCTCATTGATAATCAATTTGCTATAACACATGGTTTCCAGGTATGCACTTTGGAAAAGGATATACCTGTTTTTGCTATCGATTCCGCTCCACTTTCTCAAAAATCGTTAAAGGGCATAGTTCACAATATCCGTTTGACTGTGGGTGATGCTCATGTTGAGGATATGTCATGTTTCGTCCTAAGCGGATTACCTACTCCTCTAGTGTTGGGGCTACCCTGGCTCACTAAACATAACCCCACCATTGATTGGCAAGCAAGGCAAATAAATGGTTGGAGTGACTTTTGCAGAGAGAATTGCCTCACGGCGTCTCTTTCAGAAGTTTCTGCCAAGACTGTACCATCTTTTCTCTCTGAATTTTCGGATGTGTTTTCTGAGAGTGGTGTCCAGGAGCTGCCCCCTCACCGTGAGTACGACTGCCCTATTAATCTCATCCCAAGCGCCAAGCTGCCAAAAGCACGACTATACAATCTCTCCCAACCTGAAAGGGTCGCTATGCATACTTATATCTATGAGAGCCTGAGAAAGGGACACATCCGACCCTCGAAGTCACCTGTTGCCGCTGG
>NW_024401037.1:0-8752 GCF_905171765.1 Bufo bufo
GGATAAAACTTACCAGGAAAGGTTAAAGGACCTTAACATGTATAGCTTGGAAGAAAGAAGAGACAGAGGGGATATGATAGAAACTTTTAAATACATAAAGGGAATCAACTCGGTAAAGGAGGAGAGCATATTTAAAAGAAGAAAAACTACCACAAGAGGACACAGTTTTAAATTAGAGGGGCAAAGGTTTAAAAGTAATATAAGGAAGTATTACTTTACTGAGAGAGTAGTGGATGCATGGAATAGCCTTCCTGCAGAAGTGGTAGCTGCAAATACAGTGAAGGGGTTTAAGCATGCATGGGATAGGCATAAGGCTATCCTTCATATAAGATAGGGCCAGGGACTATTAATAGGATTCATATATATTGGGCAGACTAGATGGGCCAAATGGTTCTTATCTGCCGACACATTCTATGTTTCTATGTTTCTATGTCTCCGCAATGACCGCCGAGTTTTCCACATTCTAACTTGTGCTGATTATTGGGTGGCCACGCCGCTGGATCCCCGTTACAAGGACAACGTACCGTCCTTAATTCCCTCACTGGAGCGTGATCGTAAGTTGCCCGAGTACCAGCACACGCTGATAGACGCGCTGCTGGTGGCATTCCCACCTTCCAGCGGGGGCACAGTGGAAGCACAAGGCAAAGGCAGAGGAGGAGAAAGAGGTCGCCAACGCAGCTGGGGCACCAACAGCACCTCAGAAGGCAGGGTTAGCATGGCCGAAATGTGGAAAAGCTTTGTCAGCACGCCACAACAACCAACACTACCAGCTGCTATGGAAAGTCTTAGCAGGAGGCAGTATTCCAGCAACATGGTGGAGCAGTTTGTGTGCACACGCCTACACGTACTGAATGATGGGTCTGCCCCCTTCAACTTCTGGGTCTCCAATTGGGCACATGGCCTGAGCTTGCCCTTTACGCCTTGGAGGTGCTGGCCTGTCCTGCAGCCAGTGTATTGTCTGAACGTGTGTTTAGCACAACAGGGGGGCGTTATCACAAACAAGCGCAGCCGCCTGTCCACAGCCAATGTGGACAAGCTCACGTTTATTAAAATGAACCAGGCATGGATCCCACAGGACTTGTCAGTACCTTGTGCAGAATAGACATGTACAATATATCGGCCTTACCCAGCCATTGTTATACCACAGCGCAATTGCTCATTGTTGTATTTTGGATATTTTCCACTCTTTTGGAGTGTCCACCGCCTCCTCAAACTCCTACTCCATATGGACCTCCACCTCAATATTTATTTTTTTATTTGTACGTATTTTATTTTTTGTCATTTCACTTATTTGTCAGTTACATTTTCGGGGGAAATTCACCAAATTTTGGGTGTGATATACTCCTGCTATACCTAGTAGACAGTTTAAAAAAGATCACTAATTTGTCTGTTACATATTCAGGTGAAATTCACAAATTTTTGGGTGTGTTATACCTCTGCTCTTCCTTGTAGACAGGTAAAAACATTTTACTAATTTGTCTGTTATATTTTCGGGTGAAATTCACCAATTTTTGGCTCTAATATACCCCCGATATACCTAGTATTTATATACCTATGTATTTTATGTTATTTGAAGTCATTTCCCTATCCACATTTGTTTGCAGAGCACTTGCCATGCTCTTAACTAGGGATGAGCGAACCCGAACTGTATAGTTCGGGTTCGTACCGAATTTTGGGGTGTCCGTGACACGGACCTGAACCCGAACATTTTCGTAATAGTCCGTGTTCGGGTTCGGTGTTCGGCGCTTTCTTGGTGCTTTTTGAAAGGCTGCAAAGCAGCCAATCAACAAGCGTCATACTACTTGCCCCAAGAGGCCATCACAGCCTTGCCTACTATTGGCATGGCTGTGATTGGCCAGTGCAGCATGTGACCCAGCCTCTATATAAGCTTGGGTCACGTTGCGCTGCACGTCAATCTGCTGATTGAAGCATAGGGAGAGGTTGCAGCTGCGATGTTAGGGCGAGATTAGGCAGTGATTAACTCCTCCAAAAGACTTCATTCTGTGATCGATCTGCAGCTGTGGATCATTGAAGTGCTAGTATTGACTTGCTCACTTTTTTGAGGCTGCCCAGAGCGTTTTTAGATCACTTTTTTTCTGGGGTGATCGGCGGCCATTTTGTGACTTGTGGTGCGCCAGCACAAGCTATCACCAAGTGTATTTAACCATCAATAGTGTGGTTATTTTGTGCTATATCCTACATCAGCTGCAGGCTGAGCCTGTGTCACCGAAGTGCATTTAACCATCAACAGTTTGGTTATTTTTTGGCCATATACTACATCAGGGGCAAGTTGAGCCTGTCACCCAGCGCCTAAAAAATAGACCTGACATTTCTATTCAACCAAATCTGTACTGTTTTAGCTGGTCAAGTTATTTTTAGTGACCGTAAAAGCCCTTTTTTTTTTCTGGGTTGAAAAACTATTCCCAAATTTGCCATTCTCAAAATAACTAGTTTCTGGTATTTGAGGCCTACTTGAAATCTATCCCAAAAAGGATATCTTACATTGAAGGTACTGATAGTGTCATTCAGAAAAACCTAAGACACACGCTACCGTGCAGATAGAAGTCTGATTCTGTAATTAAACCTTAACCTGTCACACAGTGCAAAAAAAAAACAGGTCTCACATTTCTATTCAAGCAAATCTGTACTGTTTTAGCTGGTCAAGTTATTTGTAGTGACCGTAAAAGCACATTTTTTTTTTCTGGGTTGAAAAACTATTCCCAAATTTGCCATTCTCAAAATTGTGGTGAACGGGAACAATGAGGAAAACATCTAATAAGGGACGCGGACGTGGACATGGTCGTGGTGGTGTTAGTGGAACCTCTGGTGCTGGGAGAGGACGTGGCCGTTCTGCCACAGCCACACGTCCTAGTGTACCAACTACCTCAGGTCCCAGTAGCCGCCAGAATTTACAGGGATATTTGGTGGGGCCTAATGCCGTTCTAAGGATGGTAAGGCCTGAGCAGGTACAGGCATTAGTCAATTGGGTGGCCGACAGTGCATCCAGCACGTTCACATTATCTCCCACCCAGTCTTCTGCAGAAAGCGCACAGATGGCGCATAAAAACCAAGCCCATCAGTCTGTCACATCACCCCCATGCATATCAGGGAAACTGTCTGAGCCTCAAGTTATGCAGCAGTCTCTTATGCTGTTTGAAGACTCTGCTGCCAGGGTTTCCCAAGGGCATCCACCTAGCTCTTCACCAGGGGTGGAAGAGATAGAATGCACTAACGCACAACCACTTATGTTTCCTGATGATGAGGACATGGGAATACCACCTCAGCACGTCTCTGATGATGACGAAACACAGGTGCCAACTGCTGCGTCTTTCTGCAGTGTGCAGACTGAACAGGAGGTCAGGGGTCAAGACTGGGTGGAACACGATGCAGGGGACGATGAGGTCCTAGACCCCACATGGAATGAAGGTCGTGCCACTGACTTTCAGAGTTCGGAGGAAGAGGCAGTGGTGAGACCGAGCCAACAGCGTAGCAAAAGAGGGAGCAGTGGGCAAAATTAGAACACCCGCCGCCAAGAGACTCCGCCTGCTACTGACCGCCGCCATCTGGGACCGAGCACCCCAAAGGCAGCTTCAAGGAGTTCCCTGGCATGGCACTTCTTCAAACAATGTGCTGACGACAAGACCCGAGTGGTTTGCACGCTGTGCCATCAGAGCCTGAAGCGAGGCATTAACGTTCTGAACCTTAGCACAACCTGCAAGACCAGGCACCTGCATGCAAAGCATGAACTGCAGTGGAGTAAACACCTTAAAAACAAGGAAGTCACTCAGGCTCCCCCTGCTACCTCTTCTGCTGCTGCCACCTCGGCCTCTTCTGCTGCTGCCGCCGCCTCGGCCTCTTCTGCTGCTGCTGCCGCCGCCTCGGCCTCTTCCTCTGCCTCTGGAGGAACGTTGGCACCTGCCGCCCAGCAAACATGGGATGTACCACCAACACCACCACCTGCGTCACCAAGCATCTCAACCATGTCACACGGCAGCGTTCAGCTCTCCATCTCACAAACATTTGAGAGAAAGCGTAAATTCCCACCTAGCCACCCTCGATCCCTGGCCCTGAATGCCAGCATTTCTAAACTACTGGCCTATGAAATGCTGTCATTTAGGCTGGTGGACACACACAGCTTCAAACAGCTCATGTCAATTGCTGTCCCACAGTATGTTGTTCCCAGCCGCCACTACTTCTCCAAGAGAGCCGTGCCTTCCCTGCACAAACAAGTGTCCGATAAAATCAAGTGTGCACTGCGCAATGCCATCTGTGGCAAGGTCCACCTAACCACAGATACGTGGACCAGTAAGCACGGCCAGGGACGCTATATCTCCCTAACTGCACACTGGGTAAATGTAGTGACGGCTGGGCCCCAGGCGGAGAGCTGTTTGGCGCACGTCCTTCCGCCGCCAAGGATCGCAGGGCAACATTCTTTGCCCCCTGTCTCCTCCTCCTCCTACTCAGCTTCCTCCTCCTCTTTTTCCACCTGCTCATCCAGTCAGCCACACACCTTCACCTCCAACTTCAGCACAGCCCGGGGTAAACGTCAGCAGGCCATTCTGAAACTCATATGTTTGGGGGACAGGCCCCACACCGCACAGGAGTTGTGGCGGGGTATAGAACAACAGACCGACGAGTGGTTGCTGCCGGTGAGCCTCAAGCCCGGCCTGGTGGTGTGCGATAATGGGCGAAATCTCGTTGCAGCTCTGGGACTAGCCGGTTTGACGCCCATCTCTTGCCTGGCGCATGTGCTGAATTTGGTGGTGCAGAAGTTCATTCGCAACTACCCCGACATGTCAGAGCTGCTGCATAAAGTGCGGGCCGTCTGTTCGCGCTTCCGGCATTCACACCCTGCCGCTGCTCGCCTGTCTGCTTTACAGCGTAACTTCGGCCTTCCCGCTCACCGCCCCATATGCGACGTACCCACCAGGTGGAACTCCACCTTGCATATGCTGGACAGACTGTGCGAGCAGCAGCAGGCCATAGTGGAGTTTCAGCTGCAGCACGCACGGGTCAGTCGCACTGCGGATCAGACACACTTCACCACCAATGACTGGGCCTCCATGCGAGACCTGTGTGCCCTGTTGCGCTGTTTCGAGTACTCCACCAACATGGCCAGTGGCGATGACGCCGTTATCAGCGTTACAATACCACTTCTATGTCTCCTTGAGAAAACACTTAGGGCGATGATGGAAGAGGAGGTGGCCCAGGAGGAAGAGGGGTCATTTTTATCACTTTCAGGCCAGTCTCTTCGAAGTGACTCAGAGGGAGGTTTTTTGCAACACCAGAGGCCAGGTACAAATGTGACCAGACAGGGCCCACTACTGGAGGATGAGGAGGAGGTGGAGGAGGTGGAGGAGGATGAGGATGAAGCATGTTCACAGCGGGGTGGCACCCAAAGCAGCTCGGGCCCATCACTGGTGCGTGGCTGGGGGGAATCTCAGGACGATGACGATACGCCTCCCACAGAGGACAGCTTGTCCTTACCTCTGGGCAGCCTGGCACACATGAGCGACTACATGCTGCAGTGCCTGCGCAACGACAGCAGAGTTGCCCACATTTTAACGTGTGCGGACTACTGGGTTGCCACCCTGCTGGATCCCCGGTACAAAGACAATGTGCTCACCTTACTTCCTACACTGGAGCGTGATAGGAAGATGCGCGAGTACAAGCGCACGTTGGTAGACGCGCTACTGAGAGCATTCCCAAATGTCACAAGGGGAACCAGTGTAAGCCCAAGGCGAAGGCAGAGGAGGAGCAAGAGGTCGCCAACGCAGCTGTGTCACGGCCAGCTCCTCTGAGGGCAGGGTTAGCATGGCAGAGATGTGGAAAAGTTTTGTCACCACGCCACAGCTAACTGCACCACCACCTGATACGGAACGTGTTAGCAGGAGGCAACATTTCACTAACATGGTGGAACAGTACCTGTGCACACCCCTCCACGTACTGACTGATGGTTCGGCCCCATTCAACTTCTGGGTCTCCAAATTGTCCTCGTGGCCAGAGCTAGCCTTTTATGCCTTGGAGGTGCTGGCCTGCCCGGCGGCCAGCCTTTTGTCTGAACGTGTATTCAGCACGGCAGGGGGCGTCATTACAGACAAACGCAGCCGCCTGTCTACAGCCAATGTGGACAAGCTGACGTTCATAAAAATGAACCAGGCATGGATCCCACAGGACCTCTCCATCCCTTGTGCAGATTAGATATTAACTACAATATATTATTCTACTCCAGGGCACTTCCTCATTCAATCCTATTTTTAATTTCGTTTTACCATTATATTGCGGGGCAACCCAAAGTTGAATGAACCTCTCCTCTGCCTGGGTGCCTGGGCCTAAATATGTGACAGTGGCCTGTTCCAGTGGTGGGTGACGTGAAGCCTGATTCTCTGCTATGACATGAAGACAGATTCTGTGCTGACATAAGGCCAGATTCTCTGTTACGGGACCTCTCTCCTCTGCCTGGGTGCCTGGGCCTAAATGTGTGACAGTGGCCTGTTCCAGTGGTGGGTGACGTGAAGCCTGATTCTCTGCTATGACATGAAGACAGATTCTGCGCTGACATAAGGCCAGATTCTCTGTTACGGGACCTCTCTCCTCTGCCTGGGTGCCTGGGCCTAAATGTGTGACAGTGGCCTGTTCCAGTGGTGGGTGACGTGAAGCCTGATTCTCTGCTATGACATGAAGACAGATTCTGCGTTGACATAAGGCCAGATTCTCTGTTACGGGACCTCTCTCCTCTGCCTGGGTGCCTGGGCCTAAATGTGTGACAGTGGCCTGTTCCAGTGGTGGGTGACGTGAAGCCTGATTCTCTGCTATGACATGAAGACAGATTCTGCGCTGACATAAGGCCAGATTCTCTGTTACGGGACCTCTCTCCTCGGCCTGGGTGCCTGGGCCTAAATGTGTGACAGTGGCCTGTTCCAGTGGTGGGTGATGTGATGCCTGATTCTCTGCTATGACATGAAGACAGATTCTGTGCTGACATAAGGCCAGATTCTCTGTTACAGGACCTCTCTCCTCTGTCTGGGTGCCGGGGCCTAAATGTGTGACCGTGGCTTGTTCCAGTGGTGGGTGACGTGAAGCCTGATTCTCTGCTATCACATGAAGACAGATTCTGTGCTGACATAAGGCCAGATTCTCTGTTACAGGACCTCTCTCCTCTGTCTGGGTGCCGGGGCCTAAATGTGTGACAGTGGCCTGTTCCAGTGGTGGGTGACGTGAAGCCTGATTCTCTGCTATGACATGAAGACTGATTCTGCGCTGACATAAGGCCAGATTCTCTGTTACGGGACCTCTCTCCTCGGCCTGGGTGCCTGGGCCTAAATGTGTGACAGTGGCCTGTTCCAGTGGTGGGTGACGTGATGCCTGATTCTCTGCTATGACATGAAGACAGATTCTGTGCTGACATAAGGCCAGATTCTCTGTTATGGGACCTCTCTCCTCTGCCTGGGTGCCTGGGCCTAAATGTGTGACAGTGGCCTGTTCCAGTGGTGGGTGACGTGAAGCCTGATTCTCTGCTATGACATGAAGACTGATTCTGCGCTGACATAAGGCCAGATTCTCTGTTACGGGACCTCTCTCCTCTGCCTGGGTGCCTGGGCCTAAATGTGTGACAGTGGCCTGTTCCAGTGGTGGGTGACGTGAAGCCTGATTCTCTGCTATGACATGAAGACTGATTCTGTGCTGACATGAAGCCAGATTCTCTGCTATGGCATGAAGAGACTGATTCTGTGCTGACATAAGGCCAGATTCTTTGCTATGGCATGAAGAGACTGATTCTCTGCTGATGTGAAGCCAGATTCTCTGCTATGGGACCTCTGTCCAATTGATATTGGGTCATTTTTATTTTTTTTATTTTTATTTTAATTCATTTCCCTATCCACATTTGTTTGCAGGGGATTTACCTACATGTTGCTGCCTTTTGCAGCCCTCTAGCTCTTTCCTGGGTGTTTTACAGCCTTTTTAGTGCCCAAAAGTTCGGGTCCCCATTGACTTCAATGGGGTTCGGGTTCGGGACGAAGTTCGGTTCGGGTTCGAATCCCGAACCCGAACATTTCCGTGAAGTTCGGCCGAACTTCTCGAACCCGAACATCCAGGTGTTCGCTCAACTCTACTCTTAACCACATTGTACTGCCATTTTCAGCCCTCTAGCCCTTTCCATGACTTTTTTTACAGCCATTTTAGTGCTCATTGACTTCAATGGGGTTCGGATTCGGGGTCAAGTTTGGGTCCTGATCTCGAACTTTTTTGTGAAGTTCGGCCGAACCCGTCGAACCCGAACATCCAGGTGTCCGCTCAACTCTAGTGGCCACCATTATTTTCTAGTACTTCCTTAACTCTTTTGGGCATGGAGTTCACTAGAGCTTCACAGGTTGCCACTGGAATCCTCTTCCACTTATCCATGGAAGTGTGCGCCCCACGTACAATTCTACAGAGAGACTGAGACTATTCATTTTTATGTGTATTTTTAGGTTTATTCCATTTATATTATAAGGATTATATAAGGATAAGCGAACCAGTTTGGACCAAACTGGCCTGAACTTTGCTATTTTTTGTATGGCAGACAAACTTTTTCAGGTTTGTTTCAGAGTAATCCACTAAAATGGTATGTAGCGCTATTTTAGTGAACATGATGGCTGGAAAAATCCACTAGAGAGGAAAAAGAAGTAGCATGACCCTGAGAGGAAGTAGCAAGGAGGGCTTTCCCTGATTAGCTCCCAGGCTTGCAGGCTGGATGAGTCAATTAATGCTG
>NW_024401038.1:0-8728 GCF_905171765.1 Bufo bufo
CCAGTGGTGGGTGACGTGATGCCTGATTCTCTGCTATGACATGAAGACTGATTCTGCGCTGACATAAGGCCAGATTCTCTGTTACGGGACCTCTCTCCTCTGCCTGGGTGCCTGGGCCTAAATATGTGACAGTGGCCTGTTCCAGTGGTGGGTGACGTGAAGCCTGATTCTCTGCTATGACATGAAGACTGATTCTGCGCTGACATAAGGCCAGATTCTCTGTTACGGGACCTCTCTCCTCTGCCTGGGTGCCTGGGCCTAAATATGTGACAGTGGCCTGTTCCAGTGGTGGGTGACGAGAAGCCTGATACTCTGCTATGACATGAAGACAGATTCTGTGCTGACATAAGGCCAGATTCTCTGTTACGGGACCTCTCTCCTCTGCCTGGGTGCCTGGGCCTAAATGTGTGACAGTGGCCTGTTCCAGTGGTGGGTGACGTGAAGTCTGATTCTCTGCTATGACATGAAGACAGATTCTGCGCTGACATAAGGCCAGATTCTCTGTTACGGGACCTCTCTCCTCTGCCTGGGTGCCTGGCCCTAAATATGTGACAGTGGCCTGTTCCAGTGGTGGGTGACGTGATGCCTGATTCTCTGCTATGACATGAAGACAGATTCTGTGCTGACATAAGGCCAGATTCTCTGTTACGGGACCTCTTTCCTCTGCCTGGGTGCCTGGGCCTAAATGTGTGACAGTGGCCTGTTCCAGTGGTGGGTGACGTGATGCCTGATTCTCTGCTATGACATGAAGACATATTCTGTGCTGACATAAGGCCAGATTCTCTGTTACGGGACCTCTCTCCTCTGACTGGGTGCCTGGGCCTAAATATGTGACTGTGACCTGTTCCAGTGGTGGGTGACGTGATGCCTGATTCTCTGCTATGACATGAAGACAGATTCTGTGCTGACATAAAGCCAGATTCTCTGTTACGGGACCTCTCTCCTCTGCCTGGGCCTAATAATGTGACAGTGGCCTGTTCCAGTGGTGGGTGACGTGAAGCCTGATTCTCTGCTATGACATGAAGACAGATTCTGTGCTGACATAAGGCCAGATTCTCTGTTACGGGACCTCTCTCCTCTGTCTGGGTGCCTGGGCCTAAATTTGTGACAGTGGCCTGTTCCAGTGGTGGGTGACATGAAGCCTGATTCTCTGCTATGACATGAAGACTGTTTCTGCGCTGACATAAGGCCAGATTCTCTGTTACGGGACCTCTCTCCTCTGCCTGGGTGCCTGGGCCTAAATATGTGACAGCGGCCTGTTCCAGTGGTGGGTGACGTGAAGCCTGATTCTCTGCTATGACATGAAGACAGATTCTGTGCTGACATAAGGCATGATTCTCTGTTACGGGACCTCTCTACTCTGTCTTGGTGCCTGGGCCTAAATGTGTGACAGTGGCCTGTTCCAGTGGTGGGTGACGTGAAGCCTGATTCTCTGCTATGACATGAAGACTGATTCTGCGCTGACATAAGGCCAGATTCTCTGTTACGGGACCTCTCTCCTCTGCCTGGGTGCCTGGGCCTAAATATGTGACAGTGGCCTGTTCCAGTGGTGGGTGACGTGAAGCCTGATTCTCTGCTATGACATGAAGACAGATTCTGTGCTGACATAAGGCCAGATTCTCTGTTACGGGACCTCTCTCCTCTGCCTGGGTGCCTGGGCCTAAATGTGTGACAGTGGCCTGTTCCAGTGGTGGGTGACGTGATGCCTGATTCTCTGCTATGACATGAAGACTGATTCTGCGCTGACATAAGGCCAGATTCTCTGTTACGGGACCTCTCTCCTCTGTCTGGGTGCCTGGGCCTAAATGTGTGACAGTGGCCTGTTCCAGTGGTGGGTGACGTGAAGCCTGATTCTCTGCTATGACATGAAGACTGATTCTGCGCTGACATAAGGCCAGATTCTCTGTTACGGGACCTCTCTCATCTGCCTGGGTGCCTGGACCTAAATATGTGACAGTGGCCTGTTTCAGTGGTGGGTGACGTGAAGCCTGATTCTCTGCTATGACATGAAGACAGATTCTGTGCTGACATAAGGCCAGATTCTCTGTTACGGGACCTCTCTCCTCTGCCTGGGTGCCTGGGCCTAAATGTGTGACAGTGGCCTGTTCCAGTGGTGGGTGACGTGATGCCTGATTCTCTGCTATGACATGAAGACTGATTCTGCGCTGACATAAGGCCAGATTCTCTGTTACGGGACCTCTCTCCTCTGCCTGGGTGCCTGGGCCTAAATATGTGACAGTGGCCTGTTCCAGTGGTGGGTGACGTGAAGCCTGATTCTCTGCTATGACATGAAGACAGATTCTATGCTGACATAAGGCCTGATTCTCTGTTACGGGACCTCTCTCCTCTGTCTGGGTGCCTGGGCCTAAATGTGTGACAGTGGCCTGTTCCAGTGGTGGGTGACGTGAAGCCTGATTCTCTGCTATGACATGAAGACTGATTCTGCGCTGACATAAGGCCAGATTCTCTGTTACGGGACCTCTCTCATCTGCCTGGGTGCCTGGACCTAAATATGTGACAGTGGCCTGTTCCAGTGGTGGGTGACGTGAAGCCTGATTCTCTGCTATGACATGAAGACAGATTCTGTGCTGACATAAGGCCAGATTCTCTGTTACGGGACCTCTCTCCTCTGCCTGGGTGCCTGGGCCTAAATATGTGACAGTGGCCTGTTCCAGTGGTGGGTGACGTGATGCCTGATTCTCTGCTATGACATGAAGACTGATTCTGCGCTGACATAAGGCCAGATTCTCTGTTACGGGACCTCTCTCCTCTGCCTGGGTGCCTGGGCCTAAATGTGTGACAGTGGCCTGTTCCAGTGGTGAGTGACGTGAAGCCTGATTCTCTGCTATGACATGAAGACAGATTCTGTGCTGACACAGTTTTAAATTAGAGGGGCAAAGGTTTAAAAGTAATATAAGGAAGTATTACTTTACTGAGAGAGTAGTGGATGCATGGAATAGCCTTCCTGCAGAAGTGGTAGCTGCAAATACAGTGAAGGGGTTTAAGCATGCATGGGATAGGCATAAGGCCATCCTTCATATAAGATAGGGCCGGGGGCTATCCATAGTATTCAGTATATTGGGCAGACTAGATGGTCCAAATGGTTCTTATCTGCCGACACATTCTATGTTTCTATGTTTCTATAAGGCCTGATTCTCTGTTACGGGACCTCTCTCCTCTGTCTGGGTGCCTGGGCCTAAATGTGTGACAGTGGCCTGTTCCAGTGGTGGGTGACATGAAGCCTGATTCTCTGCTATGACATGAAGACTGATTCTGCGCTGACATAAGGCCAGATTCTCTGTTACGGGACCTCTCTCCTCTGCCTGGGTGCCTGGGCCTAAATATGTGACAGCGGCCTGTTCCAGTGGTGGGTGACGTGAAGCCTGATTCTCTGCTATGACATGAAGACAGATTCTGTGCTGACATAAGGCATGATTCTCTGTTACGGGACCTCTCTCCTCTGTCTTGGTGCCTGGGCCTAAATGTGTGACAGTGGCCTGTTCCAGTGGTGGGTGACGTGAAGCCTGATTCTCTGCTATGACATGAAGACTGATTCTGCGCTGACATAAGGCCAGATTCTCTGTTACGGGACCTCTCTCCTCTGCATGGGTGCCTGGGCCTAAATATGTGACAGTGGCCTGTTCCAGTGGTGGGTGACGTGAAGCCTGATTCTCTGCTATGACATGAAGACAGATTCTGTGCTGACATAAGGCCAGATTCTCTGTTACGGGACCTCTCTCCTCTGCCTGGGTGCCTGGGCCTAAATGTGTGACAGTGGCCTGTTCCAGTGGTGGGTGACGTGATGCCTGATTCTCTGCTATGACATGAAGACTGATTCTGCGCTGACATAAGGCCAGATTCTCTGTTACGGGACCTCTCTCCTCTGCCTGGGTGCCTGGGCCTAAATATGTGACAGTGGCCTGTTCCAGTGGTGGGTGACGTGAAGCCTGATTCTCTGCTATGACATGAAGACTGATTCTGCGCTGACATAAGGCCAGATTCTCTGTTACGGGACCTCTCTCCTCTGCCTGGGTGCCTGGGCCTAAATATGTGACAGTGGCCTGTTCCAGTGGTGGGTGACGAGAAGCCTGATACTCTGCTATGACATGAAGACAGATTCTGTGCTGACATAAGGCCAGATTCTCTCTTACGGGACCTCTCTCCTCTGCCTAGGTGCCTGGGCCTAAATGTGTGACAGTGGCCTGTTCCAGTGGTGGGTGACGTGAAGTCTGATTCTCTGCTATGACATGAAGACAGATTCTGCGCTGACATAAGGCCAGATTCTCTGTTACGGGACCTCTCTCCTCTGCCTGGGTGCCTGGCCCTAAATATGTGACAGTGGCCTGTTCCAGTGGTGGGTGACGTGAAGCCTGATTCTCTGCTATGACATGAAGACTGATTCTGTGCTGACATAAGGCCAGATTCTCTGTTACGGGACCTCTCTCCTCTGCCTGGGTGCCTGGGCCTAAATATGTGACAGTGGCCTGTTCCAGTGGTGGGTGACGTGAAGCCTGATTCTCTGCTATGACATGAAGACAGATTCTGTGCTGACTTAAGGCCAGATTCTCTGTTACGGGACCTCTCTCCTCTGCCTGGGTGCCTTGGCCTAAATGTGTGACAGTGGCCTGTTCCAGTGGTGGGTGACGTGATGCCTGATTCTCTGCTATGACATGAAGACTGATTCTGCGCTGACATAAGGCCAGATTCTCTGTTACGGGACCTCTCTCCTCTGCCTGGGTGCCTGGGCCTAAATATGTGACAGTGGCCTGTTCCAGTGGTGGGTGACGTGAAGCCTGATTCTCTGCTATGACATGAAGACAGATTCTGTGCTGACATAAGGCCTGATTCTCTGTTACGGGACCTCTTTCCTCTGCCTGGGTGCCTGGGCCTAAATGTGTGACAGTGGCCTGTTCCAGTGGTGGATGAGGTGAAGCCTGATTCTCTGCTATGACATGAAGACAGATTCTGTGCTGACATAAGGCCAGATTCTCTGTTACGGGACCTCTTTCCTCTGCCTGGGTGCCTGGGCCTAAATATGTGACAGTGGCCTGTTCCACTGGTGGGTGACCTGATGCCTGATTCTCTGCTATGAGATAAAGACAGATTCTGTGCTGACATAAGGCCAGATTCTCTGTTACGGGACCTCTCTCCTCTGCCTGGGTGCCTGGGCCTAAATATGTGACAGTCGCCTGTTCCAGTGGTGGGTGACGTGATGCCTGATTCTCTGCTATGACATGAAGACTGATTCTGCGCTGACATAAAGCCAGATTCTCTGTTACGGGACCTCTCTCCTCTGCCTGGGTGCCTGGGCCTAAATATGTGACAGTGGCCTGTTCCAGTGGTGGGTGACGTGAAGCCTGATTCTCTGCTATGACATGAAGACAGATTCTGTGCTGACATAAGGCCTGATTCTCTGTTACGGGACCTCTCTCCTCTGTCTGGGTGCCTGGGCCTAAATGTGTGACAGTGGCCTGTTCCAGTGGTGGGTGACGTGATGCCTGATTCTCTGCTATGACATGAAGACTGATTCTGCGCTGACATAAGGCCAGATTCTCTGTTACGGGACCTCTCTCCTCTGCCTGGGTGCCTGGGCCTAAATATGTGACAGTGGCCTGTTCCAGTGGTGGGTGACGTGAAGCCTGATTCTCTGCTATGACATGAAGACAGATTCTATGCTGACATAAGGCCAGATTCTCTGTTACGGGACCTCTCTCCTCTGTCTGGGTGCCTGGGCCTAAATGTGTGACAGTGGCCTGTTCCAGTGGTGGGTGACGTGAAGCCTGATTCTCTGCTATGACATGAAGACTGATTCTGCGCTGACATAAGGCCAGATTCTCTGTTACGGGACCTCTCTCATCTGCCTGGGTGCCTGGACCTAAATATGTGACAGTGGCCTGTTCCAGTGGTGGGTGACGTGAAGCCTGATTCTCTGCTATGACATGAAGACAGATTCTGTGCTGACATAAGGCCAGATTCTCTGTTACGGGACCTCTCTCCTCTGCCTGGGTGCCTGGGCCTAAATATGTGACAGTGGCCTGTTCCAGTGGTGGGTGACGTGATGCCTGATTCTCTGCTATGACATGAAGACTGATTCTGCGCTGACATAAGGCCAGATTCTCTGTTACGGGACCTCTCTCCTCTGCCTGGGTGCCTGGGCCTAAATGTGTGACAGTGGCCTGTTCCAGTGGTGGGTGACGTGAAGCCTGATTCTCTGCTATGACATGAAGACAGATTCTGTGCTGACACAGTTTTAAATTAGAGGGGCAAAGGTTTAAAAGTAATATAAGGAAGTATTACTTTACTGAGAGAGTAGTGGATGCATGGAATAGCCTTCCTGCAGAAGTGGTAGCTGCAAATACAGTGAAGGGGTTTAAGCATGCATGGGATAGGCATAAGGCCATCCTTCATATAAGATAGGGCCGGGGGCTATCCATAGTATTCAGTATATTGGGCAGACTAGATGGTCCAAATGGTTCTTATCTGCCGACACATTCTATGTTTCTATGTTTCTATAAGGCCTGATTCTCTGTTACGGGACCTCTCTCCTCTGTCTGGGTGCCTGGGCCTAAATTTGTGACAGTGGCCTGTTCCAGTGGTGGGTGACATGAAGCCTGATTCTCTGCTATGACATGAAGACTGATTCTGCGCTGACATAAGGCCAGATTCTCTGTTACGGGACCTCTCTCCTCTGCCTGGGTGCCTGGGCCTAAATATGTGACAGCGGCCTGTTCCAGTGGTGGGTGACGTGAAGCCTGATTCTCTGCTATGACATGAAGACAGATTCTGTGCTGACATAAGGCATGATTCTCTGTTACGGGACCTCTCTCCTCTGTCTTGGTGCCTGGGCCTAAATGTGTGACAGTGGCCTGTTCCAGTGGTGGGTGACGTGAAGCCTGATTCTCTGCTATGACATGAAGACTGATTCTGCGCTGACATAAGGCCAGATTCTCTGTTACGGGACCTCTCTCCTCTGCATGGGTGCCTGGGCCTAAATATGTGACAGTGGCCTGTTCCAGTGGTGGGTGACGTGAAGCCTGATTCTCTGCTATGACATGAAGACAGATTCTGTGCTGACATAAGGCCAGATTCTCTGTTACGGGACCTCTCTCCTCTGCCTGGGTGCCTGGGCCTAAATGTGTGACAGTGGCCTGTTCCAGTGGTGGGTGACGTGATGCCTGATTCTCTGCTATGACATGAAGACTGATTCTGCGCTGACATAAGGCCAGATTCTCTGTTACGGGACCTCTCTCCTCTGCCTGGGTGCCTGGGCCTAAATATGTGACAGTGGCCTGTTCCAGTGGTGGGTGACGTGAAGCCTGATTCTCTGCTATGACATGAAGACTGATTCTGCGCTGACATAAGGCCAGATTCTCTGTTACGGGACCTCTCTCCTCTGCCTGGGTGCCTGGGCCTAAATATGTGACAGTGGCCTGTTCCAGTGGTGGGTGACGAGAAGCCTGATACTCTGCTATGACATGAAGACAGATTCTGTGCTGACATAAGGCCAGATTCTCTCTTACGGGACCTCTCTCCTCTGCCTAGGTGCCTGGGCCTAAATGTGTGACAGTGGCCTGTTCCAGTGGTGGGTGACGTGAAGTCTGATTCTCTGCTATGACATGAAGACAGATTCTGCGCTGACATAAGGCCAGATTCTCTGTTACGGGACCTCTCTCCTCTGCCTGGGTGCCTGGCCCTAAATATGTGACAGTGGCCTGTTCCAGTGGTGGGTGACGTGAAGCCTGATTCTCTGCTATGACATGAAGACTGATTCTGTGCTGACATAAGGCCAGATTCTCTGTTACGGGACCTCTCTCCTCTGCCTGGGTGCCTGGGCCTAAATATGTGACAGTGGCCTGTTCCAGTGGTGGGTGACGTGAAGCCTGATTCTCTGCTATGACATGAAGACAGATTCTGTGCTGACATAAGGCCAGATTCTCTGTTACGGGACCTCTCTCCTCTGCCTGGGTGCCTGGGCCTAAATGTGTGACAGTGGCCTGTTCCAGTGGTGGGTGACGTGATGCCTGATTCTCTGCTATGACATGAAGACTGATTCTGCGCTGACATAAGGCCAGATTCTCTGTTACGGGACCTCTCTCCTCTGCCTGGGTGCCTGGGCCTAAATATGTGACAGTGGCCTGTTCCAGTGGTGGGTGACGTGAAGCCTGATTCTCTGCTATGACATGAAGACAGATTCTGTGCTGACATAAGGCCTGATTCTCTGTTACGGGACCTCTTTCCTCTGCCTGGGTGCCTGGGCCTAAATGTGTGACAGTGGCCTGTTCCAGTGGTGGATGAGGTGAAGCCTGATTCTCTGCTATGACATGAAGACAGATTCTGTGCTGACATAAGGCCAGATTCTCTGTTACGGGACCTCTTTCCTCTGCCTGGGTGCCTGGGCCTAAATATGTGACAGTGGCCTGTTCCACTGGTGGGTGACCTGATGCCTGATTCTCTGCTATGAGATAAAGACAGATTCTGTGCTGACATAAGGCCAGATTCTCTGTTACGGGACCTCTCTCCTCTGCCTGGGTGCCTGGGCCTAAATGGGTGACATGAAGCCTGATTCTCTGCTATGACATGAAGACTGATTCTGCGCTGACATAAAGCCAGATTCTCTGTTACGGGACCTCTCTCCTCTGCCTGGGTGCCTGGGCCTAAATATGTGACAGTGGCCTGTTCCAGTGGTGGGTGACGTGAAGCCTGATTCTCTGCTATGACATGAAGACAG
>NW_024401039.1:0-8282 GCF_905171765.1 Bufo bufo
TGTCTGTCTGCCTGTGCTCTGTGGGATTCCCTACTTGTTCATTTACGTTCTCTCCCGTCCTCATTTCTGTGTTTGTTATCTGTTATGCCAGTTATGTTTGTTATGTTATGTCTCTGTTCAGCAAGCTTTTGCAGCAGAGTGGCATGCGCAAGGCCATGCAGTTTACTACTGGTGGAGCAAGTCCTTCTCTGCTCATTGCCACTCTGCTCCCTTGCATGAACTCCTGCTTGTATTATTAGTTGCGCTGTTTTGTATTTGCCTGTCTGTTATGTTTGCCTATGTGCCGTCGGTACCTTCTGGTACCTGTTGTCCATTTGTTCCTGCTGTCACTGTCTAGTTCACGCTCCAGAGTGGACCCTGGTAACTTCCTGCGGCAAAGTCTAACCCTACCATCTAGGGCTCTAGTGAATACCAGGAGTTGCTTAGTCACGCCCTCTGGAGTATTACTAGACAGTGGCGCAGTGGGGGTTTTCTCCCACTGTGCTGACGGTACATAGAGCTCTTGTTTTGTCTGTGCTGCCTTCCCTGTTTTGTTTGTGCAATAAACTCTTATGTGTCTGTACCTGATTTCCGTTTGTTAATTGCATGACGACGCGGTGGTCTCTCCTGGGACCTCCAACTCGTGACACTGTAGCTTAAATTGCACACTGACTAATCCTGCAAATGCACCAGATGTTGTATATTGCCAAAAAGGGTGATTTTTTTTTTTAAAACCCGATTATTAGTGCAGTATTTCAAGCTTGGATTTGAATGTCACAAAAGCTCAGATGCAGTGCTGGTGCACTGAGCTTGCATAAAATGGTCACTGGGCTCAGGGCAGGGTAAAAAGTTGTGCACTGCACCCACACAATTAAATGTATGTATATCGCTGATATAGATTCGAGTTCTGATCACAGATTCTCTCCTATTCTCTCCTGAAATCACCAGCAGCATCCTCTCCCTACACTAGTAACAGCAGAGTGACGTGCAGCACTACGTGACCCAAGCTTATATAGAGGCTGGGTCACATGCTGCACTGGTCAATCCCAGCCATGCCATTAGTAGGCATGGCTGTGATGGCTTCTAAAGTCAGACAGGTAAACGCTTGTTGATTGGCTGCTATGCAGACTATCAAAAGCGCTAAGAAATCGACGAACCCAAACTTTTACTGAAATGTTAGGGTTTGGGTCCAGGGTCCAAAAATCCTAAAGTTCGGTATGAACCTGAACTTTACAGTTCAGGTTCGCTCAACCCTACTTCTGATGGAAAAAAAATGACGAATATTCTAAAAAACGAATATATAGCACTATAGAATATAGTGCTATATATTCATTTTTAGAATATTTGTCATTTTTCTCCATCTGAAAACATGATTCCTCCCTGCTTCTTGTGGGCCAATGAGTCATTGGCCCACAAGCAACTTAAGCAGGGAGGAATCATGACTTCAGATGAAGAAAAAAAATTACGAATATTCTAAAAAAACTAATATATAGCATTATATTCAATATAGTGCTATATATTCGTTTTTTAGAATATTCGTAATTTTTTTTCCATCTGATATCATGTTTTCAGATGGAAAAAAATTACGAATTTTCGATATAACGAATATAAGGCACTATATTAAAAATATTTGTGAATTCTTGAAGTTGCAATATTCCCGATAAATATTCGTAATTCGAATATTCGCGCTCAACACTAGTTAAGTGGACCTTCCCAGTAACTGCGTTGGTCAGGGCACGTGTGATGTTACGGGACACATGTTGGTGTAAGGCGGGCACGGCACACCTTGAAAACCTAGTGGCGGCTGGGGACTGCGTAACGCAGGATGCCAGCGGACATCAGGCTGCGGAAGGCCTCAGTGTCCACAAGCCTAAATGGCAACATTTCCAGGGCCAATAATTTGGAAAGCTGCACATTTAGTGCTATGGCCTGTGGGTGGGTGGGTGGCTGGCTGGCTGGCTGGCTATTTGTGCTTGCGTTCAAAGGCCTGGGGTAAGGACATTTGGACGCTGCGCTGGGACACGGAAGTAGATGTGGTCGCTGATGGTGCTTGCGAAGGTTCAGGTGCAGGGCGGGAGGCATCCGGGCCTGCACCTTCGACAGGGGATTGGCCAGAAGGTAACACAGGAGAAGTGTCACGATAGGTAGGTAAGCGGGGAAATAACCAAACACAGGAAAACAAACAGAACAAACGACTAGGCCCAAAAGCTAGGGAGAAAAGGGTTACCTCCTAGCGATCCCTAAAAGCTTTCCCTAGACTGCTGTGCCCTTGTGCATACACTTATTGTGGATATGCACATGCCCTCGTGCCTAAACCTAAACACCATGGGCAAACCCTAAGCAGCAGGGAAAAGGGAAGAGGCAACCTGCTTCTTCAAACCAGGAGGAAGCAAGCATCCCCCCCTAGAGGCCTAGATAAAACACACAAAGGGAAATAACGAAGAGGACTTATCTTGAGCAGAGCTGGAGCAGACAATCCACCACACATCAAGAGCTCCCAGGAAAGAACTATAACTGTGTGCACACCATTCATACAGGGTGTCACAATTAGTGTTGAGCGCGAATATCCGTTTGCGAATTTTTATTGCGAATATCGTAACTTCGAGAATTCGCGAACAATTAGAATATTTGCCTCTATATTCGTTAAAACGAAATTTTGTTTCCTTTTAAGCTAATAAAACAATAGAAATATAATTGATTAGTCCCAATGCATTTAGAACAACTCACATATTTATAAATTCCACACAAGCTGTAAGCAAAAGCAGCTAACTAACAGTAGTTTGGATGAGCCAGCTAACCATTACACGAACAGAATTTTTTTTGCGCATTTAATGTTAGCGAATTTTCGCATAAAAATAAGAAAGTCAAAACCATATGAGTAACTGAACGCTTCTGACATGTCAAGTGAATTCTCGGCACGGTTGCTAGCCTTTGCGAAAAAAAACGTCTTTACAACATGCGATCCGCACACAAGCTTTAAGCATTAGCAATAAGCATAGTAATACTTGACTGATGAAATGACTCGAAATTTTTCTAAAAAAATGCTATATACGAAAATCAAGAATATAGCACTATATTCGAAAAATACGGAATGCCGTATTTTTCGAATATAGTGCTATATTCTTGATTTTCGTATATAGTAATATTTTCGAAAAATTTCGAGTCATTTCATCAGTCAAGGACAAGTATATGCTGCTTATTGCTATGCTAATGCATATATATTATATGCGAAAATATTAATTGCGTAAAAAAATTCTGTTCGTGTAATGGTTAGATGGCTCTTCACAACTTGGAAAGAGCCATCTAACCATTACACGAACAGAATTTTTTTTACGCATTTAATATTTTCGCATATAATATATATGCAATCAATGCATTAGCAGCATAGCAATAAGCATATACTTGACTCATGAAATAACTCGTAAATTTACGAAAATAGTGCTATATACGAAAATCCAGAATATGCCACTATATTTGAAAAATGCGGAATTCCGTAGTTTTCGAATATAGTGCTATATTCTAGATTTTCTTATATAGCACTATTTTCGAAAAATTTCGAGTCATTCCATCAGTCAAGTATTACTATGCTTATTGCTAATGCTTAAAGCTTGTGTGCGGATCGCATGTTCTAAAGACTTTTTTTTTTTCGCAAAGGCTAGGTTATGTTCCATGACTAGCAACCGTGCTGAGAATTCACTTGACAATCATGTCAAAAGCGTTCAGTTACTCATTTAATTTTAACTTTCTTATATTACATGCGAAATTTCGCTAACATTAAATGCGCAAAAAAATTCTGTTCGCGTAATGGTTAGTTACCATTACACGAACCGAATTGTTTTACGCATTTAATGTTAGCGAATTTTCGCATATAATATCCCAACCACTGTTAGCTGTTTTTTCCTTACAGCTTGTATGCGATCCGATCTACTCGCATATTGTAAATACGGTTTTTCGCCAATCCTAAATTATGTTCCATGACAAGCAATCTAGCCCAGAAGTTACTTGACATGTCCAAAACCGTTCAGGATCCTTACTCATTTAATTGTAACACTTTCAATATATTATATTGTATGCGAAAATCCGCTGCCATAACATTCGCAAAAAAATACTTTTCGTGTTATGTTTTTCCCGCCCGCCTAAACTAGTGTTATTGAGTATTTCACATATAGCCTTTATTGAGAGAATAATGGGCACCTAAATATTACCAGACATCCTATCGTGTACTTACTGATTGACCCTTGAAATACCATTTCATGTAGCCTATTTTACAACGGTTCCTGTAATGCGAAAAAAAGCGGACATTTCAAAAATTCGCATAAATCTATTCATATAAGGCCATTCGACTATGGATTCTGCTTCTGCGAATTGTATATTATTGCGAATTATTCGTGACTGCCTATTCGCATTTTTTTTCCTTGTTTTCCATGTGAGGTTATTGTTCACCCCTCCCTATTTTTGCTTATAGCCAATGGGAAGGCATTGTCACAGCTTAGCAACATCCCTAGCAACCAATAGGAAAGTAGTCTACCTCTCACTATATAAATCGAGGCACTCCCCGGTATCCATTTTGTGGGTTTAGTTATTGGAGAGATAGGAGCTGCTTGTTTTGTGCTGTGCTATTCTATTGATCCAGAAATTTTGAATTATTCTATCATTTAGCTAGTTAGTGTTAGGTAGTGATTAGGGAATATCTTTTAGGGTCTGAAGTCTCGGGCAAGATTAACTGCTGACAGCCCGTGTAATGGCAGCTGCAGGGCTGACGGCTTGGCAGATATCCGCTGACACTTGTCTGCCTTCGAGTGAACCAACGGCATGTACCTCCTTCTCTCTACTGCTTCCATGGAACTACTCCTTGGCAAGGGAGCCCGGTGCACCATAGGAGAGATGTCTGAACCATACAAGGCCATGGAACTGATAGTGGGGTACGACCACGCAGTTCACCCCTTAGGACTCGCTACCTTCTTCCGCAAGGTATGGGAGACTTGACTCCCCTGCCATGACACCCCATCCCCTTGAAAGGGGAAATGGGGACTCGAAATGCCCAGCCACTGGAACATCATGTTGGGTGCACCTTCTCAGTGCACCCTCATTCACGGTCCGCTCTTTCTCAAAACAATATAGTCCGACCCTTCTCTTTTTCAGCGGGAGAAGTGGGGGGCTCCTCCCCGAACCCCTGGAACTGATAGCGGGTGCAACAGTCAGATTCATTCTCATTTACGGTCATATCTCTCAAAACGAGAAAGACAGCCCTTCTCTGTCAGCAGGAGCAGTGGGGGACTCCTGCCCAGGCCCCTGGTACTGCTGGTGAGGTGCACCCAAGCAGTTCACCCCCCGGAGCCTCTCTACCTTCTTCCACCAGGTGTTGGAAAGGGGGGCCCCCTCTCGTGTCACATGACGCTGAGACCCAGGGGTGTCGAGCCGTCCTGCCCAGGCTCTGGAACTGCTGTCGGTATGCGACGACCAGGTTTGATCTCATAGCTGGTTCTCTCGCTCAAACCAACAAAGTCCATCTTTCTACCTTCTCTTGCCGGCGGGAGGAGCGAGGCACTCCTGCCCAGGCCCCGTCGAACTGCCGGTGGGATGCACCCACCCAGTTCGCTCCCCTTGGCCTCTCTACCTTCTTCCGGGAGGTGTCGAAAGGGTCCCCCTCCTTTCCGTCACATGCCTCTGAGACCCAGGGGTCTCGAGCCGTCATGCCCAGGCTCTGGAACTGCTGTCGGTGTGAGACAGCCAGGTTCGATCTCATAGCTGGTCCTCTCGCTCAAACCGACAAAGTCTAAGAGTCTACCTTCTCTTGCCGGCGGGAGGAGCGAGGCACTCCTGCCCAGGCCCGTCGAACTGCCGGTGGGATGCACCCACCCAGTTCGCTCCCCTTGGCCTCTCTACCTTCTTCCGGGAGGTGTCCGAAAGTACCCCCCCTTTCACGTCACATGCCTCTGAGACCCAGGGGTCTCGAGCCGTCATGCCCAGGCTCTGGAACTGCTGTCGGTGTGAGACAGCCAGGTTTCGATCTCATAGCTGGTCCTCTCGCCCAAACCAACAAAGTCCATCTTTCTACCTTCTCTTGCCGGCGGGAGGAGTGTGCGACTCCTGCCCAGGCCCCTCGAACTGCCGGTGGGATGCGCCCACCCAGTTCGCTCCCCTGGGCCTCTCTACCTTCTTCCGGGAGGTGTTGGAAAGGGGGGCCCCCTCTCGTGTCACATGACGCTGAGTCCCAGGGGTGTCGAGCCGACCTGCCCAGGCTCTGGAACTGCTGTCGGTATGCGACGACCAGGTTTGATCTCATAGCTGGTTCTCTCGCTCAAACCAACAAAGTCCATCTTTCTACCTTCTCTTGCCGGCGGGAGGAGTGTGCGACTCCTGCCCAGGCCCCTCGAACTGCCGGTGGGATGCGCCCACCCAGTTCGCTCCCCTGGGCCTCTCTACCTTCTTCCGGGAGGTGTTGGAAAGGGGGGCCCCCTCTCGTGTCACATGACGCTGAGACCCAGGGGTGTCGAGCCGTCCTGCCCAGGCTCTGGAACTGCTGTCGGTATGCGACGACCAGGTTTGATCTCATAGCTGGTTCTCTCGCTCAAACCAACAAAGTCCATCTTTCTACCTTCTCTTGCCGGCGGGAGGAGTGTGCGACTCCTGCCCAGGCCCCTCGAACTGCCGGTGGGATGCGCCCACCCAGTTCGCTCCCCTGGGCCTCTCTACCTTCTTCCGGGAGGTGTTGGAAAGGGGGGCCCCCTCTCGTGTCACATGACGCTGAGTCCCAGGGGTGTCGAGCCGTCCTGCCCAGGCTCTGGAACTGCTGTCGGTATGCGACGACCAGGTTTGATCTCATAGCTGGTTCTCTCGCTCAAACCAACAAAGTCCATCTTTCTACCTTCTCTTGCCGGCGGGAGGAGTGTGCGACTCCTGCCCAGGCCCCTCGAACTGCCGGTGGGATGCGCCCACCCAGTTCGCTCCCCTGGGCCTCTCTACCTTCTTCCGGGAGGTGTTGGAAAGGGGGGCCCCCTCTCGTGTCACATGACGCTGAGACCCAGGGGTGTCGAGCCGTCCTGCCCAGGCTCTGGAACTGCTGTCGGTATGCGACGACCAGGTTTGATCTCATAGCTGGTTCTCTCGCTCAAACCAACAAAGTCCATCTTTCTACCTTCTCTTGCCGGCGGGAGGAGTGTGCGACTCCTGCCCAGGCCCCTCGAACTGCCGGTGGGATGCGCCCACCCAGTTCGCTCCCCTGGGCCTCTCTACCTTCTTCCGGGAGGTGTTGGAAAGGGGGGCCCCCTCTCGTGTCACATGACGCTGAGACCCAGGGGTGTCGAGCCGTCCTGCCCAGGCTCTGGAACTGCTGTCGGTATGCGACGGCCAGGTTCGATCTCATAGCTGGTTCTCTCGCTCAAACCAACAAAGTCCATCTTTCTACCTTCTCTTGCCGGCGGGAGGAGTGTGCGACTCCTGCCCAGGCCCCTCGAACTGCCGGTGGGATGCGCCCACCCAGTTCGCTCCCCTGGGCCTCTCTACCTTCTTCCGGGAGGTGTTGGAAAGGGGGGCCCCCTCTTCGTGTCACATGACGCTGAGACCCAGGGGTGTCGAGCCGTCATGCCCAGGCTCTGGAACTGCTGTCGGTATGCGACGGCCAGGTTCGATCTCATAGCTGGTTCTCTCGCTCAAACCAACAAAGTCCATCTTTCTACCTTCTCTTGCCGGCGGGAGGAGTGTGCGACTCCTGCCCAGGCCCCTCGAACTGCCGGTGGGATGCGCCCACCCAGTTCGCTCCCCTGGGCCTCTCTACCTTCTTCCGGGAGGTGTTGGAAAGGGGGGCCCCCTTTCGTGTCACATGACGCTGAGACCCAGGGGTGTCGAGCCGTCATGCCCAGGCTCTGGAACTGCTGTCGGTATGCGACGGCCAGGTTCGATCTCATAGCTGGTTCTCTCGCTCAAACCAACAAAGTCCATCTTTCTACCTTCTCTTGCCGGCGGGAGGAGAGGGGGTCTCGTGCCCGGGCCCCATGGGACTGCCGGGGGTGGGGGGGGGGGCAACCCCACCGGGTTTACTCTCCACGGTCGCCCGCTTCCGAATAGCAAGTCCCCCTTACACTTTTGGCGGAGAAAGGGCCGGGGTGGGGGACTCCTGCCCGGGCCCCTGGAACTGCTGGCGGGATGCGCCCCTCGACTCCATCCCCTTGTCATGGTCCTCTCTCTCTCTCCAAGAAAAATGACAAAGTCCACACGGTTCTCTGTGCCAGCGGGAGGAGTGGGCGACTCCTACCCAGGCCCCTGGAACTGCTGGTGGGATGTGACCACACAGTTCACCCCCC
>NW_024401040.1:0-8021 GCF_905171765.1 Bufo bufo
AGCGTCACCCACAGTCAAACGGATATTGTGAACAATGCCCTTTAACGATCTTTGAGAAAGTGGAGCGGAATCTATAGCAAAAACAGGTATATCCTTTTCCAAAGTGCACACCTGGAACCATGCGTTGTTGCAAATTGATTATCAATGAGATTGACAGCTGCTCCACTATCTACAAAAATCTCACAAACAGGGGGCGGAGCTTGACCGCGGACTGGAATGGCTGTGTGAGTCTGAGCTCTCCCGCCTCACACACACTCATATAGCCTGGAATACCCTATTTTTAGCTTGAAGATGGGCAAAGTTGGACGATTTCAGCAGGGAGAAAGCACAGCTCCTGGTAAACCGTCTGCGAGTCAGGGGGATGTTGCTGACTTCTTCGAAAAACAACACAAACAAACCCCCGCGTCTCCCTCCAAGATGGCGCAGCCAGAGCGGGAAGAGGAAAGAGCCTCAAGTGACGATGAGGAACAGAACAGAGAACAGGTTCTCACAGCAGCGGTTTTGAAAGAGACTCTGTGACAGGCACTTCAGCCGGTGACAGACAATCTCGCTGATATTAAAGCGGATCTTCAAGCCATAGGCACTCGCACAGAAGCCTTGGAAAATAAATGCCTCAGCCTTACCTCACACGCAGAGACCCTTGCTGCCAGATCGAACCAACTAGAGGTACATGTAAATACTGCCCTCAACCTGATAGAAGATCAGGAGAACAGGAGCCGTAGGAGAAATATAAGATTTAAAGGTCTCCCTGAATCCTGGGCAAGAGACGCTCTCCCCAAGGTGGCATTAGAAATATTTGCCGGCCTGCTAGGCCCAGAACGCGCAGACAAGATTACTATTGAGCGCATTCATAGATCCCTCCGGCCTAAGCCCAGACAGAATGAGGCTCCCAGAGATGTTATTTGTGGACTGCTATCATATGTGGACACTGCACTTATATTACAAAGTGCAAGGGAACAAGCCCCAATACATTATGGAGAAGCAGAGGTGGCCCTTTACCAGGACATAGCACCGTCCACACTGCGGAAACGCAGAATACTAAAGCCGCTGCTAGACCAACTTAGAGCAAGAGACTTGCAGTATTCCTGGCTATTTCCTTTTGGATTGTCGATTCTTAAAGACAATAAACGCATTATTATAAAAACTCCCTCGGACCTTGAGGAAGCTTGGCAGAAGATGGAGATGGTCCCAATCGACATACCTTCCTGGTCGCTTGAAATGGATGTAGAGGCCTTACCCTCCTTACCTACAAGAGAAGAGTGGACCACTGTGACGCGACCTAAGCCTCAGAGACCCAAGCCTTACAGAGGAGCCACATATGCACCACATCGTTGAAAAGAGCGACGACGAGTTATACCTCTCTATCTTTTCCCACTTTTGTGATAAACACTCAAGAAGTTACCCAAGAAGTGGCCTAAATTGTTTTCAGGAGGACGCTTAAGGCTACTTTCACACTTGCGGCAGAGAGATCCGGCAAGCAGTTCCGTCGCCGGAACTGCCTGCCGGATCAGGCAAAATGTATGCTAACTGATGGCATTAGTAAGACTGATCAGGATCCTGATCAGTCTTAAAAATGCCTGATCAGTCGAAAAAATGCATTGAAATGCCGGATCCATCTTTCCGGTGTCATCCGGCAAAAACGGATCCGGCATTTATTTTTTCACCTTTTTTTCAGTCTGCGCATGCGCATACCGGAAGGACGGATCCGGCATTCCGGTATTCTGAATGCCGGATCCGGCACTAATACATTCCTATGGGAAAAAATGCCTGATCCGGCATTCAGGCAAGTCTTCAGTTTTTTTAGCCGGAGATAAAACCGTAGCATGCTACGGTTTTCTCTTTTGCCTGATCAGTCAAAACGACTGAACTGAAGACGTCCTGATGCAAACTGAACGGATTACTCTCCATTCAGAATGCATGGGGACATACCTGATCAGTTCTTTTCCGGTATAGAGCCCCTGTGACGGAACTCTATGCCGGAAAAGAACAACGCAAGTGTGAAAGTAGCCTAACCTGCAGGTTGCCTACAGAAGGAGCAGAGCCACCCACCCTTACAGTGCCGGATCACGTACAGTATTATAAATGTTACGCTGAAACGCAATTTCTACCTTGTCCCCCCTCCCCCCCCAACCCTCACCTCCCCCCCCCAAAGCAAAGCAACACATCCATGGAATTAAGAAAACCTCAGGGTTAATGACCTCATCTCCCCTAGAGATGGCTGAGGCGTTCCGTCAATATTATTCAGCCTTATACAACCTAAAACAGGAGTCCCCCCCAGACGAAACCCTCTCAAAGCAAGAATTAATTGATAGCTTCTTGGAAAACTTGAACATGCCAGATTTAGACCAGGCAATGGCTAGTTCGCTTTTAGCCCCAGTAACCGAGGAGGAGGTTCGAGCGGTTGTTTCGTCCTTCCCCCCGGGCAAGAGCCCCGGACCTGATGGTCTGCCTCTGCTTTATTACAAAAAGTTCAATACAATCTTGATAACCCAGCTCACCAAATTATGTGAATCCCTATTGAGAGGAGAATCCCTACCCAAGCAGTCGCAAGAGGCACACATCACGCTTATTGCTAAGGAGGGTAAGAACCCTGTGGACTGCGGAAGTTATAGACCTATTTCACTCCTCAACCTAGATATCAAAATTTGGGCAAAACTCCTCTCGATTAGGATTAAAGTGCTTCTTCCGCATCTGATCGGGGAGGAACAGTCGGGATTTGTCCCTGGTAGGGAAGGCAGAGCTAACACCGCTAAACTTCTTTCAGCAATACAACATGTCCACTTATCAAATGTCCCGATGGTCCTTCTTGGTGTAAATGCCGAAAAGGCTTTTGATAGGGTGAGCTGGGCGTTCCTGAAATCCGTCCTTCTCAAGGTGGGATTCCCAATCCCTTTTTTGGATGCGATATTTACCTTATACTCCCAACCATCAGCTTCCATAATAGTAAACGAACACCTTTCTGCCCCCTTCTTAATCACTAATGGCACACGCCAAGGGTGTCCGCTGTCTCCCTCACTCTTCATCATAGCGATGGAAGCTTTATTACAAAGCGTAAGACAAAACTCCATCATCAGTGGAATCCGTACACTCAAGGGTGAGCTCAAGATGTTAGAGTTCGCAGACGACCTGCTATTCCTCCTCTCGGATCCTTCAAAGGGTCTTCCGGAGTTAGTGCAGATTTTTGATAGCTTTAGTGATGCTTCAAACTTCAAGGTGAACGTGTCAAAATCAGAGATTTTAAACATAACACTTGACAGACGACGTGTAGAGCTACTCAAAAATAGCTCCCCGTTTGCGTGGGCTACGTCCACTATTAAATACCTAGGGGTCCATATCCCGTCCAAATTATCTAAATTATATGACACCAATTTCAAGCCCCTATTAGAGGAAATAAAATCAACCTTGGCAGATTATGACATTCCTCTAATATCCTGGATAGAAGGAAAAAATGTTATACAAACATATGTAATCCCCAAGATAACCTATAAACTACAGATGCTCCCAATTGCTCTCCCGCAGTCCTTCTTCAAGGCTGTGAAAACTACCTTCTCGAGATACTTGTGGAAACAGAAGAAGCCGCGTTTAGCTCACTCACTACTAATCAAAACTAAGGACAGAGGTGGACTTGGACTGCCTGATGTCCAGACCACTTATAAAGCTATACAGCTGGGGCAATGGTTGACTCTGGCCTTCCCTCAGGATTACAACCCAAACAAAACAGAGTTGTCAGACACTTTGAAAGGGCGTGCTCTCAAAGACCTATGGCTCCCCCCCAAACATCGCAACCGAATTAACAAATCCAAAGATGACTTGCTGATTAGAGGGCCCTCACAAACCTGGCACTCACTCTCCCCACATATAGCCCCTTCCACTTCACCATTACTTCCGGCAAGCCTGATACCTGTGGTTGTAGGGAGAGACTCACCATCCTTTGAGCCAATGTGGGAACATTTCAGTCACGTGCCGGTTGGGGAGTTCCTTGCGGGCGGAGTGGTTCCTGACCTGGCGAATCTAAAAGAATATCTATCAAACTTTTCACTCACATTCTTGCACATTGCCCACTTCAATAGCTGTTGCAAAGAGTTTATTGGCAGTTTCTTCCCTTTAAGGGAAAAGACAGATTTTGAGCTATCCATATCCAGACCTGAAAGCCGAGAGAGGAAATTGTCAAAACTATTGTGCATATGCAGAGAAGCTACGGACACTGGCGTTCCAGGGTTCATCGCCTCTTGGGAAAAGGAGTTAAGCATCACGCTCTCAAATGCAGATAAAAACCATATACTTCAAAACTCTCATGGTTACTCCAGGTGTGTTCGGTTGCAAGAGACTCAATATAAAGTTATCTCAAGATGGTATAAGACCCCTGAATTCCTTTATACACACGGACTGTCGCCCACAAACCTATGTTGGAGATGTAAGACACAGATTGGCACACTCACCCATATATGGTGGTCTTGCTCTGAGATTAAACCCTTTTGGAGTGATGTGGAACGAGTGATAAATGAATTCAGAGATAAAAACTTGTCTTTAACCCCTACTATAGCTCTGTTGGATGGTGTCTCGGAAAATTATAGACCTTCTTCCTCAAATTTAACAACCCATATGTTGATGGCAGCCAGGTCACTGATCCCCCTGAGATGGCTAGATACCTCACCTCCCACATTAGATCAATGGTTGGAGAAAGTAGGACAAATATGTAGATTCGAAGAGATGTGTAGCAGATCATCCAGGTCTCACCACAAATACCTTCTAGTTTGGGCTACATGGATATCATCCCCCTACGGCACAGAGAATAAGTGATAAATTCAGAAACTAAACTTGTACGCTATTAGTCGATTTCATGGCATCCCCTTCACATCCCTAATTTTTTCTTTCTTTCCTTTCCACTATAGTTTTTATTCATTCTCCACTTTTGAAGCTCTTCTATACCAAATCTCATTATTGTAGCACTTAAACCGAGCACTAATAGTCCGTAGAGTATTTAATTTCTACTGTTTCTGTTGATGCACATGTAACTCAATACTTGTATTAGTCAGTATAAGTGCCAGTTGTCTGAGAGAAAAAGAGACTGTCCTTATGCATATGATATACACTGTTAATGTCTGACACTGTGTATTGGAGTCTGCGAACTCCTTTATCATTCTTCTTTTTCTGATCTAATGTAAGATGTAACTACTGAATTGATGATTAATTTGTCAATAAAAACATAGTTGATAAAAAAAAAAATCTCACAAACAATGTTCTTGCTGTCTAGCGCCACCCTGGCAGGTAGGAGAAAACGGGAACTACAAGCAAACGGCAAACCTTCAATTTCCGCATCAACCTTGCCAATAGTAGCAAATGGAAAGTTTTTAGAGGGTTTCTTTTCTTTTTTTTTTCTTTTTATTACCCTCAGAAAACTCCATGAATCTCCTAGAGGAGCAAACATTAGCCAAATGATTTATACCGCCACAACAGAAACAAACCCTCCTCTGAGAGCTGAATCCTCTACTATCAGAGGCAAGCAAACCCAGCTGCATGGCCTCCTCCTCGGAGGGGATTGAGACAGACTGAGACCCCTGCAAACTAAATGAGACAGCCCCACTGTCCTTGGGCTGAATATGACAGGAAAGAGTAGTCTCCTCTCTCTCTCTCTAAGACGCCTGTCAATATGAACAGCTAGAGACATGGCAGACTCTAATGACGCTAGTCTCTCATGAAAAGCAAATGCATCTTTCAATCTTTCTGAAAGACCATGGAAAAATTGACTTCGGAGTGCAGCATCATTCCAACCAGTATCAGCTGCCATCTCCGAAATTCAGAACAATATATCTCTGCGGACTGTTTACCCTGGCATAAAAGACGCAGTTTAGATTCAGCCAGAGCAATACGATCCGGGTCATCATATATCTGTCCCAGGGCTACAAAAAATTCATCCACCAATCGGAGGGGCCGTGCCCCCACCGGCAGCGAAAAGGCCCAAGAATGAGCGTTATCCCTGAGTAGCGAGATGATGACCCCCACCCTCTGCTCCTCATCACCAGAGAAATGGGGAAGTAGGCGAAAATGGAGTTTGCAAGCTTCTCTAAAGCGAACAAAATTCTCACTACCCCCAGAGAACGTATCCGGAAGCGAGATCTTAGGCTCTGAACAAACTCCATGAACGCCAGCAGAACCGGTCACCTAAAACTGAGACACAGTTTTACGGAGATCTGCTACCTCCAGCGAAAGACCTTGCATGCGGTTTATATCAAGGCTGAAACCGGATCCATGCTTAAGACGGTTTAGGCGGTTTATAATGTCACGGGTGAAGTTGCAGATAGCTGGAACTTATAAATAAACGACCGACTGGCTTGATCCCAAACTAAGAGCTCTCCCTGACTGCTAAGCACATGCAAGGGTCTCAATGGTAGACGATTGCATGCCCACGTACCTAAGACTGTATGACACCTGAAAACCCTATAATAGTGAGGGGACACGACCACCGACTCCCTGCACTTAATACGGACGGAGTCAGGGTCACCTAGAATCAAGCCAGCAAGGAAACACAATAAAGGAAAAGACTTATCTGAGCAAACAGCAGCAGCAGCCTCCGGCAGTGAACACTTCATCCAGGAAGTAGTATAAACCGCAAAGTGAGGCAGTATGGGAGGGAATATAAAGGAAGACAATTAGTCTAAATAAGTGACACCTGGCAGAAGGAAAGGAGATGACAAAGTAAAACCAAAACAAAGAACGTCATACAAGAGGTAGAGAAGAACGTCTGTCAGACCTTCTTACAGAACTGGCGGTGACAGGTAAAAGTTATCCCCTACCCACAGAATATTGCTACTGCTGGGACCACCACTGACCATGAAAATGGGGACCCGTACCCCTTGCAGACCCCTTGCTGCTCCCCTGAAATGACTGGAGAGGCCAGTCGCACATGCACACGGCCACTCCATTCATTTCTTTTATCAAATCTCTTTTTATTAAGTCTCGACATAACGAGCAAAGTGAGTACAGAGATGAAATGGTTACAGCACATCATATAATAAAATACCAGATATCAGTATGAAGAGTCAAGACAATATTGGGAGGTAAGGAGGAAAAAAGGAGGAGGGGATACACACCATGGAAACAGGGATGAGCAGTCATGGACATTTTACCAATGGCAACTAATACAAAGCCGAAAACAGAGATGGTATATCTGCATTAAGACTGGACAAATTAATCTTATTAGGAAAGCACTCAAACCACCATGGAGCAGGCACAATATTTAATATAGGGTATGATGCAATATTATAATAATAAAATGCGACACTAAAATATATAAAACACTAAAACACAATATAAAACTTGTGGGGGATTCAGTCAGCACAACCCTATATGCAGGTGCACATCGCTATGGCGAAATACATATACAAACGCAAAATACAAATGCAATAGCACTCTGCAACCAGCACTCTGCCCTGCCTCCATGCTGGATGCTGAATGAGGCATTGGTGTACATTTTGGCCAAAGCGTGGGCTCAGCATGCATGTTTGTACTTGCATCCCTGGATCCGATGAAAGCTGTAATGGCACCAGGGTTAAAAGAAGAGTGTGCTTGGCGTGCTTGCTGTACCTGCACTCCCTGGACTTTGTGTGGCTGTCATGGCCCATAAACAGGTAGGAACTAGTGTTAGGGACCACTCATAGAGGCGACCTTGACGTGGTGAGTGGCTTATTACGCTTTGGCCAAAATGTCTGCGCCGATGACGTCTTCTCTTTCGGTGATGTCATCGGCGCAGGTGCACTGAGGGAGTGCTGAGGAGGCGAGCCTCCTTCTCTCAGAGCGCCTGCGCCAAATGAAGACAGGCGTGGGATTTGAAATGCTCACAGGGCCAGCCGGAGGAGGAGAGCGCTCGCAGGCCCTGTCAATCAACAGGAGGAGGGGGCGGTTTTTTAAAAGGAGGATGCGGCGGCTACCAGCAAGTAGACGCCCCCTACTTGCTGGTAGTAAAGTCATTTGCATATTTTAAAAAAATCGATTTTTAATGAAACGAAGCCACAGACCAAGGT
>NW_024401041.1:0-7875 GCF_905171765.1 Bufo bufo
ATGTTTAGGTCTGAAGACTAAATGGACCCTTAAGCTTTACATACTGTAAGGGATCGCTCTCTCTCAGGGGTCGGCAATGACAGACTTCTCATCAAACAGGGGGTTTTCAAGCTCAAACAGGGCTTTATTTGTCACACAGCACATCACACTTCCAAGTTTGGCGTCACTTGCACAATGAAGTCGCAGCTTCACCTCACAATGTGTTACATGAACACAAAACAACAAACACTTGCCCGGCTAGGCACTAACTATACAGAGGTCTCCCTAACTCACCTCTAGATCAGTGTTCACACTGTGGTATACGGCTTCGGTCAGACAGCCTCCTAGTTAGGACCAATGCAACCCACCAGTCCTCCTGATGGAAGCAGAGAAATACCTTGGGGGGATATGATCCAGCAGTCCTCCTGACTCTGACCGTGTGACACCTCTCTCCTTCAGGCGTCGCTGGGTCCCCCCAAACTCAGGATTCCTCAACCTTGTGGCCCCCAGCACTCCTGACTGGAACCACATAGGTCCTCTGCAGGTCTGTAGCCTGGGGCCTAAACTCCTCCTCTCACACACTGAGGATTGCTTTATCCCCAAGTGATTATCCCCAAGAACTTTAGTTTTTTGTTACTTTCTGCTATTTCTTAAATAAATTCAATGCTTCACTGGTACTCTTTTATAGATATATGTAGATATGGTATGTGGGGAGGAAACACTCCTATGAGATGATTTGTGTATTCTATTCATAGGAGCTGTATATTCCACTTTCTGTGACCTGTATATTATTTAAATTATATGTCTTTAGCAAATAGAATATTTACCAAAAAAAAACCCACAATTTTCTGATCCTCTTTTGGAGATGTGCATGCCATATTTTTCTTTCATCTGGGTCAGATATCTAGGATTAGAAAAAAAATTTTTTTTTGTTTTTTTACCTATGTAGCAATTTTCCAGTGTTACATTTCTATGCTCAAGAGCTCACTAGAGCTTAATTTATTTGTATTTATTTTACACACAATTTACAGACATTAGCATCCAACTGTCCCCAATGGGGCTCACAATCTAAGTTCCCTATCAGTATGTCTTTGGAGTGTGGGGGGAAACTGGAATGCCCGGAGGAAACCCACACAAACATGGGAAAAGCATACAAACTCCATGTAGATGTTGTCCTTGGCCAGGTTTGAACCTAGGGCATCAGTGCTGCAAGCCACCCTTCTGTACTTCTCTTTATGCTATTTTGCCTGCCACTGTTATTTACAGCTCTTTGAGAGATTATGGTATATATGGCAGCCTGAATGTCATTTAAATTGTTTTTGCATCATACTCCATTTTCCTAGAATGTTTTCAACTTACTTAAACCTACACACCTAGCATCTAAAGACATACACATACAAGGTGAGTGAGGTCACTTTTTTGTCCAGATTGAAATTGAAGTAAACAAATCCAGACATTTATCATGTCTGACTACCTGATTTATAGTTCATGATATCATCACCTGACTCACATGATAAACTGCCTGCAGGATATATTAGCAGGCTTAATGGTAAGTAAAACAATTTTGCATTGTATGTAGTCACAGACATTATTTAGCAAAAATAATTATTTTGTGCCGCGTTATCCAGTAGATAAGATAAAAAAGTAATATCCTCAGTATCTGATAAACTGTGACCAATTAAAATCAAACCAAACTTTTTGAAACTATTAAGTCTTTATTAGGTTTGGTGATAATGTAACATTTGAAGAGTCACCTATTTATACACAAAGAGGGCACAGTAAATCAAGCCATTAAGAGATAAAGTGTGAAAGTTTTATTTTCTACTGATGGAGGGCTGATCTATGGTTGTGATGCTCCCACTAAGGCTGTGATGTACATTCCTTAAGTAATGGAAAATGACATAAATCCAAAAGACACATTCATTCTTGTTTCTTGGGTGTCAAAGGTTGTCCTGAGTTTAGATTCCTAGACTCTTCTATCTTTTTTGGACCTCAAATTTCCTTTCAATACCAACATGTTCACTTATGTGATGATGTGGTTGGAGCTACACATTAGTTTTATCAGAGGTACAATAGATCGGTCTTTTTGTATTTTCCAATGTACTAAAGAAAAGTCATACTTGTCTATCTTGTCATATCTGTCCAATATTCCATATATAAGACCCCCAGCAGGTCAATAAGTTCATCGAATTTGGTTAACATTTAGCACAGTTGGAGATGGCTATAATCCTGCAATCCCATAATGTCTTGGAAATGCATATTCTATGTCCGAGGGTTGGACTGGCCCACCAGAGTACCAGAAGATCCTCCAGTGGGCCCAAGCTCTGATGCAATAGTGGGCTCCAAAAGTCCAGGATAAAAGAAAAAAAAAACATTTGTAGCTATATTTGGAGATACTAATTTGCCTCTAGGGTCTATTTATTTGATTCAAACCCATTCGACATTATTGATGACATAAGTATTGGGCCCAGAGAATAATTTCCTCTGGTAAGTATAAGGAACCCAAGTCTGGCAGTGATCTGCCAGCATGGTGGCTCAGTGGTTAGCACTGTTGCCTTACAATGAAAGGGTCCTGGGTAAAAATCCAACCAAGTCAGACATCTGCATGGAGTTTGCATTAACTCCTGGTGTGGCATGTGTTTTGGTTTACTTCCACATGCTAAAACCTACTGGTAGGTTTATTTGGAATTTAGATTGTGAGCCCCAGTGGGGACTGATGTGAGTGGCTGTAGAAGGCACTAAGCTTCTTACAATGATTTTTCTTTTCCACTGAGGATAGTATACTGTTACAGATAGGTTGGAGGTTTCAGTAGAGAAGTGGCAAAAAAGTTTAATATTGATAAATGTAAAGTTATGCAGTGCATATGAAATGGGAAAACACTGGGTAATTTATCATGAGGGGAATATTTGAAGTCAGTTTTGCTTGGTTTTGTGTTTGCATACTTTGTCATATTTATCAAATGTTGCGTGTTGTTTGTTAAATTTGTCTTAGTTTTTATACATCGCCTAACAACTGAAGAGAGAGTGTGACTTTTTTGCAACTTTTTAAAAAAGTCTCAGTGATAAATCTGGAGTAAAACATGATTAGAACATAGTTCTACCACTTTAAAATCACTAGTCAGACTGCACATGGAGTATTGTGTACAATTTCGGGCACCTGTGCACAAAAAAGATATAGACCTTGAGAAAGTTCAGAGGAGGGCAATTAAAGTAATAACTGAAATCTGAAATGGGTGGACTACAGTACCCTGAAAGATTATCAACATTTGGGTTATTTAGTTTAGAAAAAGGATGACTGAGGGGAGATGTAATAACCCTGTATAAATAAATCCAAGGTCAATAGAGAAATCAGGACTGTGACCATGACAAGGACATATCTTCTACATATAGCAGAAAGAAAGCTTCTACACCAACATAGAAGAGGGTTCTTTACTGTAAGAGCAGTGAGACTATGGAACTCTCTGCCTGAGGAGGTGGTGATGGTGAGTTCACTAAAAGAGTTCGAGAGTGTCCTCAGTTACAGATAAGAGAATTAGTTCTACCAATTTTGGAATTTATCCCAAATTTCTTGTGAATTTTTTTCTGACGAATATACTGTATATGCCGTGGGCTTCCACGCCACAAAAGATAGCATATGTCCAATCTTTGTCCACAACATGCAGATCGCAGACCCACTGAACTCAATATGCCAGGGTGCACATTTCTGGTGTCCGTGTTTTGCAGATCCGTGGTTTGCAGACATGGTCGTATGAAAAGCCCCTGATATATACAAATAAAGGAGACTGGGGATTGCTTTAAGCAGCAACAAAAAAACTGCAAAGTGCAATAGGTGACATATACAAAAGATATATAATATATACGTTCTATATACTCCCAAGATCTTGATGGTGAGTATAGGCAATGTTATAGTATACTGTACATTGGTCAATATATGTATATATATATATATATATATATATATATATATACACACCGTATTGTTGTTGTTTACAGTACCCCCTAGTCTCCTCTAATTGTCTGCTACATCTATAGGTGAAAGATGAATGAAGCTCAGGACAAGAAGAAATTCTCATCACCCAATAAAAGAAAAAATATGGATACACTAATGGCAAATCATTTTTGTAGCTATAGCTGCAACATCACAGACATGAAAGAACTGGTATTGAATGGAACTTTCAAGTCCAAGAGAAACAAGAGAGTCTGGGAGTAAGGTTTCATGACAACCTTTGACACCCTCAGAAGAGGAATGAATGTGTTTCATGAATTTATGTAATTTTCCATTACTTAAGGAACATCACAGAGTCAGTGGGGGGGTAAATCAGAGGACAATAAGACTTTCACACGTGGCTTGACCACTTTGCTGCTCCTTTATATAGGTACTCGATACATGATGTCACTTGTCTATTGCAGGACACCTGCTTTTTATGTATAAAGCGACTTTTCAAAATATCACACCACACTGATTAAGATTTAATAATCTCAAAAGTCTGTGACTACTCATCGTGTTTCCTTTCCATTTTAGTTATACATTGACATTATTATCTTTTTTTTATATCTTCATTCATTTTAAACAAGTGGTTATTAAGGAATTAGTATTGATGACTAGTGTTGAATGAATCAAAGTATTCTAAGTTGACTTCAATCTGAATTTCAGGAAAAATCCAGATTTCCTTGCACTTCGTGGTAATAAATCACCTCATCCATTTGTGCGTGAAGAGGCCTCTGAAGCCATCTTGATTGGAGATACTGCGCAAAATCTTGAGCAAAGTGACATATGACATCACCACACCGTCCGACGTGATGACATCATCACGTCACTGCACGAGATTTCACGCACTGTCTTCAATCAAGATGGCCGTAGTGGCTTCTATGCAATCAAATGGATAAGGCAAGTTTATTTATTTTTTTACCAAATTAACACCTGAAATCTCTTAATATTAATCTCAGATGCCGCGATCAGCTATGAACGTGGCATTGCCGCTCCCCATCAGTGCACCATCTTCGTACAAAGAAATGCGCTTCGTGAGGTAGTAATTCGTCACAAAGCAATTTCTTTGTGATATTCGAAGAAGCAGCTAAATAGAATTTTCAGTAACTTTGCTCATCTCTATTTATGACCTATCCTCAGGATAGGTCATCAATATCAAATTGGCGACACCCTTGACCCCCCACCGATCAACTTTTAGAAGAGGCCAGGTGCTTCATGAGTGCCTCAGCCTCTTCCTAGGCCATGTGACATTACCATACATCAGTCACATGGCCAAGTTGCAGTTGGCCCCATTCATGTCAATGGAGCTGAGCTGCAATACTAGTGTTGATCGAGCACCAAAGTGCTCGTGTGCTCAAGTAGAACACTTTGTGATGCTCAGGTGTTCTACCGAGCACCAGAGCACAATGGAAGTCAATGGGAGAACCCCAGGCACCCCCTGCTCTGAAGAGGGGAGGGTGTCCGGACACTAGTTCGGCTTAGGAGTCCCTGCTCTGACTCTATATATAGCTATGTCCATATATGGAGTCAGTGCTTGGGGACACCCAGTGTATTTAAATCTAAGTTAGCCTGTATTTCAGAAAAGCTGTGAGTTCAAATCCCATCACAAACCTTTTCAGAAATAGAGGCTAAACTTAATTTAAACATATATATATATATATATATATATATATATATATATATATATATAGAGAGAGAGAACAAAGAAGTAGGACTGCACTCCAAGATAGTGATAAAATCAGCAAGTGGTTTATTCACCCATAATATGGCAAGTCTTGCGACGTTTCGGCTCACAAGAGCCTTCCTCATGCTTGAGGAAGGCTCTTGTGAGCCGAAACGTCGCAAGACTTGCCATATTATGGGTGAATAAACCACTTGCTGATTTTATCACTATCTTGGAGTGCAGTCCTACTTCTTTGTTCTCTGTACCATTGGGGATTGCCGTTACCCTACGTTGGACCTTGCACCCACATGCTGGCTGGTGCTCCCACTGGACTTTTTCTTCTCTATATATATATATATGTATATATGTTTTTAGCCATAATATATTTACACATAGTATTATATATTTAGAATATATTATATATTATTATTCTGCATCATAGCCCAGAACTTTAACCACTACAATATATATAACTGCATAGCCAGTCACCAAAAAAATATATATATATATGAGACTTCTACTGTATAGGTCTCAGTAGAAGTACAGTACAGTAGAAGTCTCATATTCATTTTTATATTTTTTAAGTAACTGGAAAAAATGTATATAACACGTAAGGAAGAAAATTGGCCCCGTGTAAGCGGATCAAACCTTGCAAAACGAGGTACCTGGGATAGAAAAAATAATATATGTGGTAACCCTTTAAAACATAACGTTTATTAGATCAATAAAATAAGCCCCACCACAATAAATGGTGAATAAAGAACCAAAAGGGTATGGATGCCAGTAGCATGCCAGTGCGTATACACTTCTAATTAGAGACCAAGGGAGGCATGAGAAGTGAAAATATGGAAAGGATACAGGATCGGGTCTCTCAGACCTGTAATTGCCCTGCATCCACCTCATAAACAACCCCCTCAATCTCTCCCTCAGACTGTCCCTAAATACGGCACCAAGGTGGGCTGCCCGATCATTCGCCCAAAGCAAAGAAAGGGACAGAAAGATGGTAGCTACACTGAGCCGTCAAAACCTTGACGCTCAGATACACTTTACAAAGAACAAGTAACGTCCCAAAGCGTTTCTTAAGCTGTAAGCCTATTCATCAGGGGACCATAGAGACAATAAAGTAAACACTAATAGAGCACGCCTGTAAAGGAAAAATAAGTAGAGGACAGTCAGGGGTTAAGTCTCTCTTAAATATTTATCAGTGAATCCCAGGCTGAGCTTTCATGTGGTCCGCAACAGGGAATTAATGTCCAGATGAAATGCGCTCACGGCGCCTCAACAGTGGTACACCGGAGGCGCCTGTTGTGCTGCATACGGCAATCGATAGTCACTGCCGTTACCTGGGTTTAAATAGGAGCGCGCAGTGAAAGAAGATCCGCCCATGTAGTCACCTGATCAATCATGTGATCCCTCATGTGATACTTAGGAATCATGTGATCACACCCATGATGTGAAAGATCATGTGATCGCAGGTCCTGTACAAAGTGAAACAAAGAACAGGATCCGCATTACAGATCAATGGGCGGTATACAAGTATAGGTGGAGGGAAAGAGGTCCGGAGCTAAAGACCTCGAGACCCACCCACCCTATGCATAAAAGCTATCAAATGTCGGTGCAAAAATTGTATAATCTCTACCTGAACATTATTAGGTGGGTTTATGGCAGGAGTAAGTATAACGCAAATGGGATTGAGGGTGCAAAATAAAGAAAGAAGTCTAAATGAAACACCCAAATAGCATTTGTTCATTCAGGCCATTTGGGACAAAAGTTCTCAATTCGTAGATCCACCACACCTCACGCTGCAGGACTTTTCTCTCCCAGTCACCCCCTCTAACTAGGGGGGGTACCTGTTCAATGCCCATAAAACGTATCTTGGAGGAGTCCCCATTATGCATCACTCTCATATGGGTGGCTAGGGGACTTTCTCTCTGGTGCTTGATGTCACCCAAATGTTCCCCCACCCTCCTCCGTAACTCACGAGTGGTCTTCCCTACATATTCGAGGCCACATTCACAGGTGGCTTTGTAAATTACGCCTTTACTGCGACAGTTTATGAAGTATTTTATGGCATACGTTTTACCTGTAAGAGCATTTGTGAAACTGCGACCTTGAATCATGTTATTACATGCAACATATCTGCTACAGCGGAAACACCCCACCACCCGTGGAAGCCAGGTTTTGTTATCAATGAGTGGCTCCCGAAAGTGGCTATATACCAGGCGGTCATGCAAATTTCGACCGC
>NW_024401042.1:0-7732 GCF_905171765.1 Bufo bufo
ACTTCAAACCAGACAGTTTTTTCCCCCCCTCTGGATTCAAAGGGCTGAACTGCCCTCAAGACTGGCTATTTAACTTCTCCTAATTAGACAGCCACACCCTAATTACTCACCTGTGTAACACACTACAGAAAGATGAAAATAAAAATAAAAAATGAAATCACAGTATACTCTTAGCTGCTATGTAATAAACCTGGTAGCAAAAGCAAGTTACAGTGTATAAACTATACTACACTGCTCTGACTTGGTATAGAGTACAATAAAGTCAGGCCCAGCTACTCAGCAATGCTCACAAATAGTGTTGAGCGAACAGTTCGAGCATAGTTCGGGTCCGTACCGAATTTTGGGGTGTTCGTGACACGGACCCGAACCCGAACTTTTTCGTAAAAGTTCGGGTTCGGGTTCGTCGTTCGGCATGTATTTTGGCGCATTTTGAAAGGCTGCAAAGCAGCCAATCAACATGCATCATACTACTTTCCCTAAGATGCCATCGCAGCCATGCCTACTATTGGCAAGGCTGTGATTGGCCAAGTGCAGCATGTGACTCAGCCTCTTTATAAGCTTGTGCGCACGTCGGGACGTGCTCACTCCCGATGTGAATAGAACAGGGATAGACGCAGCTGATGCTAGGGCGAGAATAGGCAGGGATAATTGAATAACTGGAAGCAAATTTCTCTCCTCCACCTGTGATTCATCTGAACAACTGCAGCTGAGCTGCTTTTTTGATAGGGATTGGCTATTTTTAGAGTGGCCAGAGTGATTTTTCCATCCACATGTACCTGGGCTGACCGCCGGCCGCCATTTTGCGACATGTAGTGCTGCAGCAGAAGCTGCCACAGTGTGCATTCCAAAGCTCCAAACAAGTCAGACATCTACACCTGGGATTCAGACCAATAGCGATTTAGCAGCACAGTCCAAGGCTATTTTTTTTAAAGGTTGTGCAGACCATTTTGTGGCACATGTTACTGGGCTGATAGGCGGCGGCCATCTTGGGACTAGTGCTGCAGCACAATCTCTCCCAACGTCCATTAATCACTTGTAATAGTGGTCTGTGCCATAGAAATCCTACATCAGGGACTTGGGTGTGCTTGTGTCACCCCTACTAATACCAGTCCACCTGTAATCCATACAGTGAAAAGCCATAAAGTATTCCAGTGAGGGAATTTTTTTTTTATTTAAAAAAGGCCAAGTTAGTTTATCTGGCGTTCAATATACTAGATACAGTTAGGCCTGCGTTTCATACATCTGGAATTAGCAAACTAATGTGCTGGGGTTGGGAAAACATATATGTACCCATACTAGAATCTGTCAAAGAAAGCGGTACTCACATATAACAGTCATTCCATCTGTAATCCATACAGTCAAAAGACTGAAAGTATTCCAGTGAGGGAATTTTTTTTATTTAAAAAAGGCCAAGTTAGTTTATCTGGCGTTCAATATACTAGATACAGTTAGGCCTGCGTTTCATACATCTGGAATTAGCAAACTAATGTGCTGGGGTTGGGAAAACATATATGTACCCATACTAGAATCTGTCAAAGAAAGCGGTACTCACATATAACAGTCATTCCATCTGTAATCCATACAGTCAAAAGACTGAAAGTATTCCAGTGAGGGAATTTTTTTTATTTAAAAAAGGCCAAGTTAGTTTATCTGGCGTTCAATATACTAGATACAGTTAGGCCTGCGTTTCATACATCTGGAATTAGCAAACTAATGTGCTGGGGTTGGGAAAACATATATGTACCCATACTAGAATCTGTCAAAGAAAGCGGTACTCACATATAACAGTCATTCCATCTGTAATCCATACAGTCAAAAGACTGAAAGTATTCCAGTGAGGGAATTTTTTTTATTTAAAAAAGGCCAAGTTAGTTTATCTGGCGTTCAATATACTAGATACAGTTAGGCCTGCGTTTCATACATCTGGAATTAGCAAACTAATGTGCTGGGGTTGGGAAAACATATATGTACCTATACTAGAATCTGTCAAAGAAAGCGGTACTCACATATAACAGTCATTCCATCTGTAATCCATACAGTCAAAAGACTGAAAGTATTCCAGTGAGGGAATTTTTTTTTTATTTAAAAAAGGCCAAGTTAGTTTATCTGGCGTTCAATATACTAGATACAGTTAGGCCTGCGTTTCATACATCTGGAATTAGCAAACTAATGTGCTGGGGTTGGGAAAACATATATGTACCCATACTAGAATCTGTCAAAGAAAGCGGTACTCACATATAACAGTCATTCCATCTGTAATTCATACAGTCAAAAGACTGAAAGTATTCCAGTGAGGGGATTTTTTTTATTTAAAAAAGGCCAAGTTAGTTTATCTGGCGTTCAATATACTAGATACAGTTAGGCCTGCGTTTCATACATCTGGAATTAGCAAACTAATGTGCTGGGGTTGGGAAAACATATATGTACCCATACTAGAATCTGTCAAAGAAAGCGGTACTCACATATAACAGTCATTCCATCTGTAATCCATACAGTCAAAAGACTGAAAGTATTCCAGTGAGGGGATTTTTTTTATTTAAAAAAGGCCAAGTTAGTTTATCTGGCGTTCAATATACTAGATACAGTTAGGCCTGCGTTTCATACATCTGGAATTAGCAAACTAATGTGCTGGGGTTGGGAAAACATATATGTACCCATACTAGAATCTGTCAAAGAAAGCGGTACTCACATATTACAGTCATTCCATCTGTAATCCATACAGTCAAAAGACTGAAAGTATTCCAGTGAGGGGATTTTTTTTATTTAAAAAAGGCCAAGTTAGTTTATCTGGCGTTCAATATACTAGATACAGTTAGGCCTGCGTTTCATACATCTGGAATTAGCAAACTAATGTGCTGGGGTTGGGAAAACATATATGTACCCATACTAGAATCTGTCAAAGAAAGCGGTACTCACATATAACAGTCATTCCATCTGTAATCCATACAGTCAAAAGACTGAAAGTATTCCAGTGAGGGGATTTTTTTTATTTAAAAAAGGCCAAGTTAGTTTATCTGGCGTTCAATATACTAGATACAGTTAGGCCTGCGTTTCATACATCTGGAATTAGCAAACTAATGTGCTGAGGTTGGGAAAACATATATGTACCCATACTAGAATCTGTCAAAGAAAGCGGTACTCACATATAACAGTCATTCCATCTGTAATCCATACAGTCAAAAGACTGAAAGTATTCCAGTGAGGGGATTTCTTTTATTTAAAAAAGGCCAAGTTAGTTTATCTGGCGTTCAATATACTAGATACAGTTAGGCCTGCGTTTCATACATCTGGAATTAGCAAACTAATGTGCTGGGGTTGGGAAAACATATATGCACCCATACTAGAATCTGTCAAAGAAAGCGGTACTCACATATAACAGTCATTCCATCTGTAATCCATACAGTCAAAAGACTGAAAGTATTCCAGTGAGGGAATTTTTTTTTTATTTAAAAAAGGCCAAGTTAGTTTATCTGGCGTTCAATATACTAGATACAGTTAGGCCTGCGTTTCATACATCTGGAATTAGCAAACTAATGTGCTGGGGTTGGGAAAACATATATGTACCCATACTAGAATCTGTCAAAGAAAGCGGTACTCACATATAACAGTCATTCCATCTGTAATCCATACAGTCAAAAGACTGAAAGTATTCCAGTGAGGGAATTTTTTTTATTTAAAAAAGGCCAAGTTAGTTTATCTGGCGTTCAATATACTAGATACAGTTAGGCCTGCGTTTCATACATCTGGAATTAGCAAACTAATGTGCTGGGGTTGGGAAAACATATACAGTGGAGGAAATAATTATTTGACCCCTCACTGATTTTGTAAGTTTGTCCAATGACAAAGAAATGAAAAGTCTCAGAACAGTATCATTTCAATGGTAGGTTTATTGTAACAGTGGCAGATAGCACATCAAAAGGAAAATCGAAAAAATAACTTTAAATAAAAGATAGCAACTGATTTGCATTTCATTGAGTGAAATAAGTATTTGAACCCTCTAACAAAAAAAGACTTAATACTTGGTGGAAAAACCCTTGTTTGCAAGCACAGAGGTCAAACGTTTCTTGTAATTGATGACCAAGTTTGCGCACATTTTAGGAGGAATGTTGGTCCACTCCTCTTTGCAGATCATCTCTAAATCCCTAAGGTTTCGAGGCTGTCTCTGTGCAACTCTGAGCTTGAGCTCCCTCCATAGGTTTTCGATTGGATTAAGGTCCGGAGACTGACTAAGCCACTCCATGACCTTAATGTGCTTCTTCTTGAGCCACTCCTTTGTTGCCTTTGCTGTATGTTTTGGGTCATTGTCGTGCTGGAACACCCATCCACGACCCATTTTCAGTTTCCTGGCAGAGGGAAGGAGGTTGTCGCTCAGGATTTCACGATACATGGCTCCGTCCATTTTCCCGTTAATGCGAATAAGTTGTCCTGTGCCCTTAGCAGAAAAACACCCCCAAAGCAAAATGTTTCCACCCCCATGCTTGACGGTGGGGACGGTGTTTTGGGGGTCATAGGCAGCATTTTTCTTCCTCCAAACACAGCGAGTTGAGTTAATGCCAAAGAGCTCTATTTTGGTCTCATCAGACCACAGCACCTTCTCCCAGTCACTCTCTGAATCATTCAGGTGTTCATTGGCAAACTTCAGACGGGCCTGCACATGTGCCTTCCTGAGCAGGGGGACCTTGCGAGCCCTGCAGGATTTTAATCCATTGCGGTGTAATGTGTTTCCAATGGTTTTCTTGGTGACTGTGGTCCCTGCTAATTTGAGGTCATTAACTAACTCCTCCCGTGTAGTTGTTGGAGGCTTTTTCACCTTTCTCAGAACCATTGACACCCCACGAGGTGAGATCTTGCGTGGAGCCCCAGAGCGAGGTCGATTTATGGTCATTTTGTGCTCCTTCCATTTTCGAACAATCGCACCAACAGTTGTCACCTTCTCTCCCAGCTTCTTGCTAATGGTTTTGTAGCCCATTCCAGCCTTGTGCAGGTCTACAATTTTGTCTCTGACATCCTTGGACAGCTCTTTGGTCTTTCCCATGTTGGAGAGTTTGGAGTCTGCTTGATTGATTGATTCTGTGGACAGGTGTCTTTTATACAGGTGACTAGTTAAGACAGGTGTCCTTAATGAGGGTGACTAATTGAGTAGAAGTGTCTAACCACTCTGTGGGAGCCAGAACTCTTAATGGTTGGTAGGGGTTCAAATACTTATTTCACTCAATGAAATGCAAATCAGTTGCTATCTTTTATTTAAAGTTATTTTTTCGATTTTCCTTTTGATGTGCTATCTGCCACTGTTACAATAAACCTACCATTGAAATGATACTGTTCTGAGACTTTTCATTTCTTTGTCATTGGACAAACTTACAAAATCAGTGAGGGGTCAAATAATTATTTCCTCCACTGTATGTACCCATACTAGAATCTGTCAAAGAAAGCGGTACTCACATATAACAGTCATTCCATCTGTAATCCATACAGTCAAAAGACTGAAAGTATTCCAGTGAGGGGATTTTTTTTATTTAAAAAAGGCCAAGTTAGTTTATCTGGCGTTCAATATACTAGATACAGTTAGGCCTGCGTTTCATACATCTGGAATTAGCAAACTAATGTGCTGGGGTTGGGAAAACATATATGTACCCATGCTAGAATCTGTCAAAGAAAGCGGTACTCACATATAACAGTCATTCCATCTGTAATCCATACAGTCAAAAGACTGAAAGTATTCCAGTGAGGGAATTTTTTTTATTTAAAAAAGGCCAAGTTAGTTTATCTGGCGTTCAATATACTAGATACAGTTAGGCCTGCGTTTCATACATCTGGAATTAGCAAACTAATGTGCTGGGGTTGGGAAAACATATATGTACCCATACTAGAATCTGTCAAAGAAAGCGGTACTCACATATAACAGTCATTCCATCTGTAATCCATACAGTCAAAAGACTGAAAGTATTCCAGTGAGGGAATTTTTTTTATTTAAAAAAGGCCAAGTTAGTTTATCTGGCGTTCAATATACTAGATACAGTTAGGCCTGCGTTTCATACATCTGGAATTAGCAAACTAATGTGCTGGGGTTGGGAAAACATATATGTACCCATACTAGAATCTGTCAAAGAAAGCGGTACTCACATATAACAGTCATTCCATCTGTAATCCATACAGTCAAAAGACTGAAAGTATTCCAGTGAGGGAATTTTTTTTTTATTTAAAAAAGGCCAAGTTAGTTTATCTGGCGTTCAATATACTAGATACAGTTAGGCCTGCGTTTCATACATCTGGAATTAGCAAACTAATGTGCTGGGGTTGGGAAAACATATATGTACCCATACTAGAATCTGTCAAAGAAAGCGGTACTCACATATAACAGTCATTCCATCTGTAATCCATACAGTCAAAAGACTGAAAGTATTCCAGTGAGGGGATTTTGCTTATAAAAAAGGCCAAGTTAGTTTATCTGGCGTTCAATATACTAGATACAGTTAGGCCTGCGTTTCATACATCTGGAATTAGCAAACTAATTTGCTGGGGTTTGGAAAACATATATATACCCATACTAGAATCTGTCAAAGAAAGCGGTACTCACATATAACAGTCATTCCAACTGTAATCCATACAGTCAAAAGACTGAAAGTATTCCAGTGAGGGATTTTTTTTATTTAAAAAAGGCCAAGTTAGTTTATCTGGCGTTCAATTTACTAGATACAGTTAGGCCTGCGTTTCATACATCTGGAATTAGCAAACTAATGTGCTGGGTTGGGAAAACATATATGTACCCATACTAGAATCTGTCAAAGAAAGCGGTACTCACATATAACAGTCATTCCATCTGTAATCCATACAGTCAAAAGACTGAAAGTATTCCAGTGAGGGAATTTTTTTTTTATTTAAAAAAGGCCAAGTTAGTTTATCTGGTGTTCAATATACTATATACAGTTAGGCCTGCGTTTCATACATCTGGAATTAGCAAACTAATGTGCTGGGGTTGGGAAAACATATATGTACCCATACTAGAATCTGTCAAAGAGAAGCGGTACTCACATATAACAGTCATTCCATCTGTAATCCATACAGTCAAAAGACTGAAAGTATTCCAGTGAGGGAATTTTTTTTATTTAAAAAAGGCCAAGTTAGTTTATCTGGCGTTCAATATACTAGATACAGTTAGGCCTGCGTTTCATACATCTGGAATTAGCAAACTAATGTGCTGGGGTTGGGAAAAACATATATGTACCCATACTAGAATCTGTCAAAGAAAGCGGTACTCACATATAACAGTCATTCCATCTGTAATCCATACAGTCAAAAGACTGAAAGTATTCCAGTGAGGGAATTTTTTTTTATTATTTAAAAAGGCCAAGTTAGTTTATCTGGCGTTCAATATACTAGATACAGTTAGGCCTGCGTTTCATACATCTGGAATTAGCAAACTAATTTGCTGGGGTTGGGAAAACATATATGTACCCATACTAGAATCTGTCAAAGAAAGCGGTACTCACATATAACAGTCATTCCATCTGTAATCCATACAGTCAAAAGACTGAAAGTATTCCAGTGAGGGAATTTTTTTTATTTAAAAAAGGCCAAGTTAGTTTATCTGGCGTTCAATATACTAGATACAGTTAGGCCTGCGTTTCATACATCTGGAATTAGCAAACTAATGTGCTGGGGTTGGGAAAACATATATGTACCCATACTAGAATCTGTCAAAGAAAGCGGTACTCACATATAACAGTCATTC
>NW_024401043.1:0-7519 GCF_905171765.1 Bufo bufo
ACGCCGTTATCAGCGTTACAATACCACTTCTATGTCTCCGTGAGAAAACACTTAGGGCGATGATGGAAGAGGAGGTGGCCCAGTAGGAGGAGGAGGAAGAGGGGTCATTTTTAGCACTTTCAGGCCAGTCTCTTCGAAGTGACTCAGAGGGAGGTTTTTTGCAACAGCAGAGGCCAGGTACAAATGTGGCCAGACAGGGCCCACTACTGGAGGACGAGGAGGAGGTGGAGGAGGATGAGGATGAAGCATGTTCACAGCGGGGTGGCACCCAATGCAGCTCGGGCCCATCACTGGTGCATGGCTGGGGGGGAATGCAGGACGATGACGATACGCCTCCCACAGAGGACAGCTTGTCCTTACCTCTGGGCAGCCTGGCACACATGAGCGACTACATGCTGCAGTGCCTGCGCAACGACAGCAGAGTTGCCCACATTTTAACGTGTGTGGACTACTGGGTTGCCACCCTGCTGGATCCACGGTACAAAGACAATGTGCCCACCTTACTTCCTGCACTGGAGCGTGATAGGAAAATGCGCGAGTACAAGCGCACGTTGGTAGACGCGCTACTGAGAGCATTTCCAAATGTCAAAGGGGAACAAGTTGAAGCCCAAGGCGAAGGCAGAGGAAGAGCAAGAGGTCGCGAACGCAGCTGTGTCACGGCCAGCTCCTCTGAGGGCAGGGTTAGCATGGCAGAGATGTGGAAAAGTTTTGTCACCACGTCACAGCTAACTGCACCACCACCTGATACGGAACGTGTTAGCAGGAGGCAACATTTCACTAACATGGTAGAACAGTACGTGTGCACACCCCTCCACGTACTGACTGATGGTATGGCCCCATTCAACTTCTCCAAATTTTCCACGTGGCCAGAGCTAGCCTTTTATGCCTTGGAGGTGCTGGCCTGCCCGGGGGCCAGCGTTTTGTCTGAACATGTATTCAGCTCGGCAGGGGGCGTCATTACAGACAAACGCAGCCGCCTGTCTACAGCCAATGTGGACAAGCTGACGTTCATAAAAATGAACCAGGCATGGATCCCACAGGACCTGTCCATCCCTTGTGCAGATTAGACATTAACTACCTCCCCTTAACCATATATTATTGTACTCCAGGGCATTTCCTCATTCAATCATATTTTTATTTTCATTTTACCATTATACTGCGGGGCAACCCAAAGTTGAATGAACCTCTCCTCTGTCTGGGTGCCGGGGCCTAAAAATATCTGACAGTGGCCTGTTCCAGTGGTGGATGACATGAAGCCTGATTCTCTGTTATGACATGAAGACTGATTCTCTGCTGAGTCGCTGACATGAAGCCAGATTCTATGTTATGGGACCTCTCTCCTCTGTCTGGGTGCAGGGGCCTAAATTATATGACAATGGACTGTTCCAATGTTGGGTGACGTGAAGCATGATTCTCTGCTATGACATGAAGACTGATTCTCTGCTGACATGAAGCCTGAATCTCTGCTATGGGACCTCTCTCCTCTGCCTGGGTGCCTGGGCCTAAATATCTGACAATGGACTGTTCCAGTGGTGGGTGACGTGAAGCATGATTCTCTGCTATGACATGAAGACTGATTCTCTGCTGACATGAAGCCAGATTCTCTGCTATGGGACCTCTCTCCTCTGCCTGGGTGCCTGGGCCTAAATATCTGACAATGGACTGTTCCAGTGGTGGGTGACGTGAAGCATGATTCTCTGCTATGACATGAAGACTGATTCTCTGCTGACATGAAGCCAGATTCTCTGCTATGGGACCTCTCTCCTCTGCCTGGGTGCCTGGGCCTAAATATCTGACAATGGACTGTTCCAGTGGTGGGTGACGTGAAGCATGATTCTCTGCTATGACATGAAGACTGATTCTCTGCTGACATGAAGCCAGATTCTCTGTTATGGGACCTCTCTCCTCTGCCTGGGTGCCGGGGCCTAAATATCTGACAATGGACTGTTCCAGTGGTGGGTGACGTGAAGCATGATTCTCTGCTATGACATGAAGACTGATTCTCTGCTGACATGAAGCCAGATTCTCTGCTATGGGACCTCTCTCCTCTGCCTGGGTGCCGGGGCCTAAATATCTGACAATGGACTGTTCCAGTGGTGGGTGACGTGAAGCATGATTCTCTGCTATGACATGAAGACTGATTCTCTGCTGACATGAAGCCAGATTCTCTGCTATGGGACCTCTCTCCTCTGCCTGGGTGCCGGGGCCTAAATATCTGACAATGGACTGTTCCAGTGGTGGGTGACGTGAAGCATGATTCTCTGCTATGACATGAAGACTGATTCTCTGCTGACATGAAGCCAGATTCTCTGTTATGGGACCTCTCTCCTCTGCCTGGGTGCCGGGGCCTAAATATCTGACAATGGACTGTTCCAGTGTTGGGTGACGTGAAGCATGATTCTCTGCTATGACATGAAGACTGATTCTCTGCTGACATGAAGCCAGATTCTCTGCTATGGGACCTCTCTCCTCTGCCTGGGTGCCGGGGCCTAAATATCTGACAATGGACTGTTCCAGTGGTGGGTGACGTGAAGCCTGATTCTCTGCTATGACATGAAGACTGATTCTCTGCTGACATGAAGCCAGATTCTCTGCTATGGGACCTCTCTCCTCTGCCTGGGTGCCGGGGCCTAAATATCTGACAATGGACTGTTCCAGTGGTGGGTGACGTGAAGCATGATTCTCTGCTATGACATAAAGACTGATTCTCTGCTGACATAAAGCCTGATTCTATGTTATGGGACCTCTCTCCTCTGTCTGGGTGCCTGGGCCTAAATATCTGACAATGGACTGTTCCAATGTTGGGTGACGTGAAGCATGATTCTCTGCTATGACATGAAGACTGATTCTCTGCTGACATGAAGCCTGATTCTCTGTTATGGGACCTCTCTCCTCTGCCTGGGTGCCGGGGCCTAAATATCTGACAATGGACTGTTCCAGTGGTGGGTGACGTGAAGCATGATTCTCTGCTATGACATGAAGACTGATTCTCTGCTGACATGAAGCCAGATTCTCTGCTATGGGACCTCTCTCCTCTGCTGGGTGCCTGGGCCTAAATATCTGACAATGGACTGTTCCAGTGGTGGGTGACGTGAAGCATGATTCTCTGCTATGACATGAAGACTGATTCTCTGCTGACATGAAGCCAGATTCTCTGCTATGGGACCTCTCTCCTCTGCCTGGGTGCCTGGGCCTAAATATCTGACAATGGACTGTTCCAGTGGTGGGTGACGTGAAGCCTGATTCTCTGCTATGACATGAAGACTGATTCTCTGCTGACATGAAGCCAGATTCTCTGCTATGGGACCTCTCTCCTCTGCCTGGGCCTAAATATCTGACAATGGACTGTTCCAGTGGTGGGTGACGTGAAGCCTGATTCTCTGCTATGACATGAAGACTGATTCTCTGCTGACATGAAGCCAGATTCTCTGCTATGGGACCTCTCTCCTCTGCCTGGGTGCCGGGGCCTAAATATCTGACAATGGACTGTTCCAGTGGTGGGTGACGTGAAGCATGATTCTCTGCTATGACATGAAGACTGATTCTCTGCTGACATGAAGCCAGATTCTCTGTTATGGGACCTCTCTCCTCTGCCTGGGTGCCGGGGCCTAAATATCTGACAATGGACTGTTCCAGTGGTGGGTGACGTGAAGCATGATTCTCTGCTATGACATGAAGACTGATTCTCTGCTGACATGAAGCCAGATTCTATGTTATGGGACCTCTCTCCTCTGTCTGGGTGCCGGGGCCTAAATTATATGACAATGGACTGTTCCAATGTTGGGTGACGTGAAGCATGATTCTCTGCTATGACATGAAGACTGATTCTCTGCTATGACATGAAGACTGATTCTCTGCTGACATGAAGCTAGATTCTTTGCTATGGGACCTCTCTCCTCTGCCTGGGTGCCGGGGCCTAAATATCTGACAATGGACTGTTCCAGTGGTGGGTGACGTGAAGCCTGATTCTCTGCTATGACATGAAGACTGATTCTCTGCTGACATGAAGCCAGATTCTCTGCTATGGGACCTCTCTCCTCTGCCTGGGTGCCGGGGCCTAAATATCTGACAATGGACTGTTCCAGTGGTGGGTGACGTGAAGCATGATTCTCTGCTATGACATGAAAACTGATTCTCTGCTGGCATGAAGCCAGATTCTCTGCTATGGGACCTCTCTCCTCTGCCTGGGTGTCTGGGCCTAAATATCTGACAATGGACTGTTCCAGTGGTGGGTGACGTGAAGCCTGATTCTCTGCTATGACATGAAGACTGATTCTCTGCTGACATGAAGCCAGATTCTCTGCTATGGGACCTCTCTCCTCTGCCTGGGTGCCTGGGCCTAAATATCTGACAATGGACTGTTCCAGTGGTGGGTGACGTGAAGCATGATTCTCTGCTATGACATAAAGACTGATTCTCTGCTGACATGAAGCCAGATTCTATGTTATGGGACCTCTCTCCTCTGTATGGGTGCCTGGGCCTAAAATTTTTGACAATGGACTGTTCCAATGTTGGGTGACGTGAAGCATGATTCTCTGCTATGACATGAAGACTGATTCTCTGCTGACATGAAGCCTGAATCTCTGTTATGGGACCTCTCTCCTCTGCCTGGGTGCCGGGGCCTAAATATCTGACAATGGACTGTTCCAGTGGTGGGTGACGTGAAGCCTGATTCTCTGCTATGACATGAAGACTGATTCTCTGCTGACATGAAGCCAGATTCTCTGCTATGGGACCTCTCTCCTCTTCCTGGGTGCCTGGGCCTAAATATCTGACAATGGACTGTTCCAGTGGTGGGTGACGTGAAGCCTGATTCTCTGCTATGACATGAAGACTGATTCTCTGCTGACATGAAGCCAGATTCTCTGCTATGGGACCTCTCTCCTCTGCCTGGGTGCCTGGGCCTAAATATCTGACAATGGACTGTTCCAGTGGTGGGTGACGTGAAGCATGATTCTCTGCTAATGACATGAAGACTGATTCTCTGCTGACATGAAGCCTGAATCTCTGTTATGGGACCTCTCTCCTCTGCCTGGGTGCCGGGGCCTAAATATCTGACAATGGACTGTTCCAGTGGTGGGTGACGTGAAGCATGATTCTCTGCTATGACATGAAGACTGATTCTCTGCTGACATGAAGCCAGATTCTATGTTATGGGACCTCTCTCCTCTGTCTGGGTGCCGGGGCCTAAATTATATGACAATGGACTGTTCCAATGTTGGGTGACGTGAAGCATGATTCTCTGCTATGACATGAAGACTGATTCTCTGCTATGACATGAAGACTGATTCTCTGCTGACATGAAGCTAGATTCTTTGCTATGGGACCTCTCTCCTCTGCCTGGGTGCCGGGGCCTAAATATCTGACAATGGACTGTTCCAGTGGTGGGTGACGTGAAGCCTGATTCTCTGCTATGACATGAAGACTGATTCTCTGCTGACATGAAGCCAGATTCTCTGTTATGGGACCTCTCTCCTCTGCCTGGGTGCCGGGGCCTAAATATCTGACAATGGACTGTTCCAGTGATGGGTGACGTGAAGCATGATTCTCTGCTATGACATGAAAACTGATTCTCTGCTGGCATGAAGCCAGATTCTCTGCTATGGGACCTCTCTCCTCTGCCTGGGTGTCTGGGCCTAAATATCTGACAATGGACTGTTCCAGTGGTGGGTGACGTGAAGAATGATTCTCTGCTATGACATGAAGACTGATTCTCTGCTGACATGAAGCCAGATTCTCTGCTATGGGACCTCTCTCCTCTGCCTGGGTGCCTGGGCCTAAATATCTGACAATGGACTGTTCCAGTGGTGGGTGACGTGAAGCATGATTCTCTGCTATGACATAAAGACTGATTCTCTGCTGACATGAAGCCAGATTCTATGTTATGGGACCTCTCTCCTCTGTATGGGTGCCTGGGCCTAAAATTTTTGACAATGGACTGTTCCAATGTTGGGTGACGTGAAGCATGATTCTCTGCTATGACATGAAGACTGATTCTCTGCTGACATGAAGCCTGAATCTCTGTTATGGGACCTCTCTCCTCTGCCTGGGTGCCGGGGCCTAAATATCTGACAATGGACTGTTCCAGTGGTGGGTGACGTGAAGCCTGATTCTCTGCTATGACATGAAGACTGATTCTCTGCTGACATGAAGCCAGATTCTCTGCTATGGGACCTCTCTCCTCTGCCTGGGCCTAAATATCTGACAATGAACTGTTCCAGTGGTGGGTGACGTGAAGCGTGATTCTCTGCTATGACATGAAGACTGATTCTCTGCTGACATGAAGCCAGATTCTCTGCTATGGGACCTCTCTCCTCTGCCTGGGTGCCTGGGCCTAAATATCTGACAATGGACTGTTCCAGTGGTGGGTGACGTGAAGCCTGATTCTCTGCTATGACATGAAGACTGATTCTCTGCTGACATGAAGCCAGATTCTCTGCTATGGGACCTCTCTCCTCTGCCTGGGCCTAAATATCTGACAATGGACTGTTCCAGTGGTGGGTGACATGAAGCCTGATTCTCTGCTATGACATGAAGACTGATTCTCTGCTGACATGAAGCCAGATTCTTTGTTATAGGACCTCTCTCCTCTGTCTGGGTGCCGGGGCCTAAATTATATGACAATGGACTGTTCCAATGTTGGGTGACGTGAAGCATGATTCTCTGCTATGACATGAAGACTGATTCTCTGCTATGACATGAAGACTGATTCTCTGCTGACATGAAGCCAGATTCTTTGCTATGGGACCTCTCTCCTCTGCCTGGGTGCCGGGGCCTAAATATCTGACAATGGACTGTTCCAGTGGTGGGTGACGTGAAGCCTGATTCTCTGCTATGACATGAAGACTGATTCTCTGCTGACATGAAGCCAGATTCTCTGCTATGGGACCTCTCTCCTCTGCCTGGGTGCCGGGGCCTAAATATCTGACAATGGACTGTTCCAGTGATGGGTGACGTGAAGCATGATTCTCTGCTATGACATGAAGACTGATTCTCTGCTGACATGAAGCCAGATTCTCTGCTATGGGACCTCTCTCCTCTGCCTGGGTGTCTGGGCCTAAATATCTGACAATGGACTGTTCCAGTGGTGGGTGACGTGAAGAATGATTCTCTGCTATGACATGAAGACTGATTCTCTGCTGACATGAAGCCAGATTCTCTGCTATGGGACCTCTCTCCTCTGCCTGGGTGCCTGGGCCTAAATATCTGACAATGGACTGTTCCAGTGGTGGGTGACGTGAAGCATGATTCTCTGCTATGACATAAAGACTGATTCTCTGCTGACATGAAGCCAGATTCTATGTTATGGGACCTCTCTCCTCTGTATGGGTGCCTGGGCCTAAAATTTTTGACAATGGACTGTTCCAATGTTGGGTGACGTGAAGCATGATTCTCTGCTATGACATGAAGACTGATTCTCTGCTGACATGAAGCCTGAATCTCTGTTATGGGACCTCTCTCCTCTGCCTGGGTGCCGGGGCCTAAATATCTGACAATGGACTGTTCCAGTGGTGGGTGA
>NW_024401044.1:0-7534 GCF_905171765.1 Bufo bufo
ATAATACGTATAGTTGCTGTATATCAACTGTAATGTGGTGGTTGTCTTTATTTTGTTGAATTTCTGCTTATTAGGCCATGTGACAGCACAATATATCGGTCACATGTGCCGGTTAATGGCGCATGCGCACTGCATATCAGTATGCGTATGCCTACAGTGGGCAATGTACTGTGCATGCGGTGAAGCGCAAAGGTGCTGGATTATGAATGGAGTCGAGAATAACGCCGCAAGGATACAGGGCTGGTTGGACAATACAGAGGGGAGGAGTCATGCGCAAGTATGGTGGTAAGCACTGGGCACTTGCAGCACACATGTTAAACATGTTAAAGAAGCACATGGAGGCGACCCCAGGGTACTAACATTTTCAGGTCTAGAAATTGTCCCCTTTCTTCCCACAGGGTGAGATAGACATACTCAGCTTCTAAAAAAGGAAGCCAGCTGGATTATAAGATCTAGGGCCTTGGCCCTTTATGTCTCAATGACCGTAATGATTTAAACCCTGCTGATTTGCTGTATTTTAGACTATGTCTTATGTATTTTATATGCATTTTGTGTAAGGCCGTCTCTGTGCATGTCCGTAGAGGCGACGTTCTTGCATAAAAGGGACGTACTTGACGTCACCACGTTAGGAGGCCAGAAGAAGTGTAATATACGCAAAACGGCTGTCGCCTCACGCTACCTGTGTGGAGCACCACGTTTTTACTGCCTGCTCCGCATGCCTTGCACTTGAATAAAGCAAAGTTTGGACCTACTTGGTGAGTGCCGTCTCGTATTTGTATTGTATGCAGGATTTTGTGTTTGAGACTGAGCACCACCGAAGTCGTTTGGGCCCCTGTGTCACCGCTGAGAGAGTGGAAAGTTTGTTCCCGGTACTTGAGGGGAAGCTGTAGTAGTGCCGTCCTGTTCATTTTTCTCCCTGTGTTCACTTGCCGCACACTCGCCAACCCTGAGCACTTGCCATAGGTAATTTGCATATCTTTAAATCTTAATTTTTGGCACTTTGGAGACTCTGAAAGACGAAACCCGGGTACCATCAGTGCTACGGATCTGACTCCCGCAGAGCTATATAATTAGTTTGAAACATGTTATGTAGGTGACAGTCTCTCTTTAACCTGTTAGGGACATATGATGTACCGGAATGGTATGATATCCCGGTACTTAAGGACACACGACGAACCGGTACGTCATGTGTAGTTCCGATCACCGCCGCGCGGCCGGCGGTGATCGGAACCCGGTGCCTGCTGAAATCAATCAGCAGGCACCATGGGACAATGCCCAGGGGGGTCCTGTGACCCCCCCCCGTGTTGGCGATCGCAGCAAACCGCAGGTCAATTCAGACCTGCGGTTTGCTGCATTTCCTGGTTATCCGGGTCTCTGATGACCCGATAACCCGGAAAGGACGGTGATCGGTGGTGTGATAATACACCACCAATCACCGTCCTGCGATCCTGAGAGGTGGCGGTCATGCCACCTCTCAGGATTGGCTCTGATTGGCTGGCAGGGAGGCTGGGCAGGCGGAGCGGCAAATTTGAATTGGACCGCGGAGCGGGAGAGAGCGGAGCTCCTGCTGTGCTGCCCAGAAAAAGTGAGTTTTTTGTTCCATCAGGCACTGTAGTCTGTAGGGACAGGTAGGGATAAGCGATTTCAGCAGGCATAGTGAGGGATAGATAGGGGGAAAAAGTTTTTTTTTCTAAAGCACTTTTAGAACCTTGATCGGGTGTCTTGGGTCCACAGCACTTAGCTGTGTGACCCTAGACCCCCCCCCAGGGGTGCTGCAGCTTGCCCCCCCCTCGCCCCCACACTTTTTTTTGGGAGCAAGTTTTTATTTATTTATTTATTTATTTATTTTTTGCATGCGCTGACTGTGGCCGGCACTCTTTGCGTCCGGCCACTGTTAGCGCATCGCCCACCCCACCCCACAGCGCATTTTTTTTAGTTAGTTTTTCTTTATTTTTTTAGCTGTAGGGCAAAATTCGTGAACACCCGTGCCCCCACACACACGCACACTGAATAAATATTTACACGCAAAGACAATCCCCTATGGCCCACTGGACGTTCTCGGCCGAGGAGTCATACTCCCTGCTTGCCTCCGAGTCCGAGAGCCCCAGTGAGGACGAGGATGACCCCACTTTCCTGTTGTCATCTGCATCCTCCTCATCATCTAGCGATGATGATGAGCCCTCAAGGCGGCAGACATGCCGCCAGGCAGATCAAGGGGACCTCCATGCCAGGGACCCTGTGGCCCATGCTTGTACGAGCAGCTCTGGGGCTCGTACTAGTTTTCCGGCCCACCAGATCAGTCCACCTGAGCCCCCTGCCAGTGAACTTGTCTGGTGTACCCCAGAGAATTTTGAGCCCATGATTCCTGATTTTGTTGGCCAACCAGGAATCCAGATTTCCACAGTGGGCTTCACTGAATATGACTACTTTAGTCATTTTTTCAGTGACCACTTTGTAAATCTGATGGTGGAGCAAATTAACCTGTATGCCCAACAGTTCGTTGCTCAACACCTGGGCTCCCTTTTGGCTAGGGCCGGTGGCTGGACTCCGGTCAGTGCAGCCAAGATAAGGACGTTTTGGGACATTGTGCTGCACATGGGCCTTGTAAAAAAAAACTGTGTCAGGAAGTACTGGAGTAGGGACGTCCTCTACCAGACCCCACTCTACAGTATGGCCATAACACGTACCCGGTTTGAGGCCATCCGGAAATGCCTGCATTATGCAGATAATGCAGCATGTCCCCCCCAAGGTGATCCTGCCTATGACCGCCTGTACAAAATCAGGCCGATCATCGATCACTTTGGGGCCAAATTTGTGGAGGCCTATGTACCTGGAAGGGAGGTCGCAGTTGATGAGTCTCTCATTGCTTTTAAGGGGGAGACTCATTTTCCGCCAGTATGTTTCCTCTAAGCGGGCGAGGTATGGCGTGAAGCTGTACAAACTTTGTGAGAGTACCTCAGGGTACACTTACAAGTTTTGTGTGTACAAGGGGTGAGATTCTCGTATTCAACCCCCCACTCTGGGTGTTAGCGGGAAACTTGTGTGGGACCTTCTGCACCCACTGCTAGATAAGGGTTACCACCTGTACATGAATAACTTTTATACTAGTATCCCCTTGTTCCAGTCCCTCGCCGCCAGATCCACGTCTGCTTGTGGGACCGTGCGGAAAAATCAGCGTGGTCTCCCTACCTACCCCCTCCAGGTACCTGTCCCCAGGGGTGAGACCCATCCCTTTACCAGTGAAAACCTGCTGCTGGTCAGATATAAGGACAAGAGTGATGTCCTTGTACTGTCCACAATTCACGGTAACGGCATCACCCCTGTCCCTGTGCGAGATACCGCGGCAAAGGTCCTCAAGCCCGATTGTATCGTGGACTATCGTGGTATATGGGAGGAGTTGATCTATATAACGCCATGGGCAAAACCCGGGCATGGTACAAAAAAGTTGCGGTCTACTTGGTGCAGGTTGCCTTGTACAACTCTTTTGTACTGTCCCAGAGCGCTGGCAACACAGGGAAATTCCTTCAGTTCTATGAGGCAGTCCTCAAGGCCCTGGTCATTTCTGACCGGGAAAGAGCAGGTGAAAGTACCTCGGGAACTGGAGGCGCCTGGATCGTCCCTGGCCAACACTTTCCAGGTGTTGTCCCCCATACTGGAAAGAAGGGACGGACCCAAAAAAGGTGCAGAGTGTGTCACAGGAGAGGGATACGAAAGGACATCACCACTCAGTGTGACACGTGCCCCGACCATTCGGGCCTCTGCATTATTGGTTGCTTCAGGGAGTACCACACTTCCATGGAGTACTACATTTATAATCCCCTTCCCCAAATTAGCCACTGACTATCGAAAAAAAACTATGGTTCTCAGACTTGAGACACCCAAAAAAAATTATTTTTTTAAATTATATTTAGTAAAACTGAAATAAATAAAAAAAGTAGACATATTAGGTATCGCCAGGTCCATAAGAATCTACTCTATAAAAATACCCCATGACTCAACCCCCCAGATTAACACGGTCAAAAAAAATTAAAAATAAAAACGGTGCAAATAAAGTTTTTTTCTGTCACCTTACATCACAAAAAGTGTAATAGCAAGCGATCAAAAGTCATATAGCCCCCAAAATAGTGCCAATAAAACCATCTCCTCATTCCGCAAAAAATGAGCCCCTAATTAAGATAATCGACAAAAAATGGACTCTTAGACTATGGAGATACTAAAATGTTATTTTTTTGTTTATAAAAGGATAATATAGTGTAAAACCTAAATAAATGTAAAAAAGTAGACATATTAGGCATCGCCGCGTCCGTAAGAATCTCCTCTATAAAAATACCCCATGACTAGAGTTGAGCGAACACCTGGATGTTCGGGTTCGAGAAGTTCGGCCGAACTTCCCGGAAATGTTCGGGTTCGGGATCCGAACTCGACCCGAAATTCGCCCCGAACCCGAACCCCATTGAAGTCAATGGGGACCCGAACTTTTCGGCACAAAAAAGGCTGTAAAATAGCCCAGGAAAGGGCTAGAGGGCTGCAAAAGGCAGCAAAATGTAGGTAAATCCCCTGCAAACAAATGTGGATAGGGAAATGAATTAAAATAAAAATAAAATAAATTAAAATTAACTAATATCAATTGGAGAGAGGTCTCATGGCAGAGAATCAGGCTTCATGTCATAGCAGAGAATCAGGCTTCACGTCACCCACCACTGGAACAGGCCATTATCAGATATTTAGACCCCGGCACCCAGACAGAGGAGAGAGGACCCATAGCAGAGAATCAGGCTTCATGTCAAAGCAGAGAATCAGGCTTCATGTCATAGCAGAGAATCAGGCTTCAAGTCATAGCAGAGAATCAGGCTTCATGGCATAGCAGAGAATCAGGCTTCATGTCACCCACCACTGGAACAGGCCACTGTCAGATATTTTTAGGCCCCGGCACCCAGACAGAGGAGAGAGGTTCCATAGCAGAGAATCAGGCTTCATGTCATAGCAGAGAATCAGGCTTCAAGTCATAGCAGAGAATCAGGCTTCATGTTATAGCAGAGAATCAGGCTTCACGTCACCCACCACTGGAACAGGCCATTGTCAGATATTTAGGCCCCGGCACCCAGACAGAGGAGAGAGGTCCCATAGCAGAGAATCAGGCTTCATGTCATAGCAGAGAATCAGGCTTCACTTCACCCACCACTGGAACAGGCCATTGTCAGATATTTAGGCCCCGGCACCCAGACAGAGGAGAGAGGTCCCATAGCAGAGATTCAGGCTTCATGTCATAGCAGAGAATCAGGCTTCACGTCACCCAACACTGGAACAGGCCACTGTCAGATATTTTTAGGCCCCGACACCCAGACAGAGGAGAGGTTCATTCAACTTTGGGTTGCCCCGCAATATAATGGTAAAATGGAAATAAAAAAAGGATTGAATGAGGAAGTGCCCTGGAGTACAATAATATATGGTTAAGGGGAGGTAGTTATAAATGTCTAATCTGCACAAGGGATGGACAGGTCCTGTGGGATCCATGCTTGGTTCATTTTTATGAACGTCAGCTTGTCCACATTAGCTGTAGACAGGCGGCTGCGTTTGTCTGTAATGACGCCCCCTGCCGTGCTGAATACACGTTCAGACAAAACGCTGGCCGCCGGGCAGGCCAGCACCTCCAAGGCATAAAAGGCTAGCTCTGGCCACGTGGACAATTTGGAGACGCAGAAGTTGAATGGGGCCGAACCATCAGTCAGTACGTGGAGGGGTGTGCACAGGTACCACCATGTTAGTGAAATGTTGCCTCCTGCTAACACGTTCCATATCAGGTGGTGGGGCAGTTAGCTGTGGCGTGGTGACAAAACTTTTCCACATCTCTGCCATGCTAACCCTGCCCTCAGAGGAGCTGGCCGTGACACAGCTGCGTTGGCGACCTCTTGCTCCTCCTCTGCCTTCGCCTTGGGCTTCCACTTGTTTCCCTGTGACATTTGGGAATGCTCTCAGTAGCGCGTCTACCAACGTGCGCTTGTACTCGCGCATCTTCCTATCACGCTCCAGTGCAGGAAGTAAGGTGGGCACATTGTCTTTGTACCGGGGATCCAGCAGGGTGGCAACCCAGTAGTCCACACACGTTAAAATGTGGGCAACTCTTCTGTCATTGCGCAGGCACTGCAGCATGTAGTCGCTCATGTGTGCCAGGCTGCCCAGAAGTAAGGACAAGCTGTCCTCTGTGGGAGGTGTATCGTCATCGTCCTGCGTTTCCCCCCAGCCACGCACCAGTGATGGGCCCGAGCTGCGTTGGGTGCCACCCCGCTGTGAACATGCTTCATCCTCATCCTCCTCCACCTCCTCCTCATCCTCGTCCTTCTCGTCCTCCAGTAGTGGCCCTGTCTGGCCACATTTGTACCTGGCCTCTGCTGTTGCAAAAAACCTCCCTCTGAGTCCCTTCGAAGAGACTGGCCTGAAAGTGCTAAAAATTACCCCTCTTCCTCCTTCTCCTCCTCCTCCTGGGCCACCTCCTCTTCCATCATCGCCCTAAGTGTTTTCTCAAGGAGACATAGAAGTGGTATTGTAACGCTGATAACGGCGTCATCGCCACTGGCCATGTTGGTGGAGTACTCGAAACAGCGCAACAGGGCACACAGGTCTCGCATGGAGGCCCAGTCATTGGTGGTGAAGTGGTGCTGTTCCGCAGTGCGACTGACCCGTGCGTGCTGCAGCTGAAACTCCACTATGGCCTGCTGCTGCTCGCACAGTCTGTCCAGCATGTGCAAGGTGGAGTTCCACCTGGTGGGCACGTCGCATATGAGGCGGTGAGCGGGAAGGCCGAAGTTACGCTGTAGCGCAGACAGGCGAGCAGCGGCAGGATGTGAACGCCGGAAGCGCCCACAGATGGCCCGCACTTTATGCAGCAGCTCTGACATGTCGGGTAGTTGTGAATAAACTTCTGCACCACCAAATTCAGCACATGCGCCAGGCAAGGGATGTGCGTCAAACCGGCTAGTCCCAGAGCTGCAACGAGATTTCGCCCATTATCGCACACCACCAGGCCGGGCTTGAGGCTCACCGGCAGCAACCACTCGTTGGTCTGTTGTTCTATACCCCGCCACAACTCCTGTGCGGTGTGGGGCCTGTCCCCCAAACATATGAGTTTCAGAATGGCCTGCTGACGTTTACCCCGGGCTGTGCTGAAGTTCGTGGTGAAGGTGTGTGGCTGACTGGATGAGCAGGTGGAAGAAGAGGAGGAGGAAGCCAAGTAGGAGGAGGAGGCAACAGGAGGCAAAGAATTTTGCCCTGCGATCCTTGGCAGCAGAAGGACGTGCGCCAAACAGCTCTTCGCCTGGGGCCCAGCCGCCACTACATTTACCCAGTGTGCAGTTAGGGAGATATAGCGTCCCTGGCCGTGCTTACTGGTCCATGTATCTGTGGTTAGGTGGACCTTGCCACAGATGGCGTTGCGCAGTGCACACTTGATTTTATTGGATACTTGGTTGTGCAGCGAAGGCACGGCTCTCTTGGAGAAGTAGTGGCGGCTGGGAACAACATACTGTGGGACAGCAAA
>NW_024401045.1:0-7304 GCF_905171765.1 Bufo bufo
AGCGTTTTTAGATCACTTTTTTTCTGGGGTGATCGGCGGCCATTTTGTGACTTGTGGTGCGCCAGCACAAGCTATCACCAAGTGTATTTAACCATTAATAGTGTGGTTATTTTGTGCTATATCCTACATCAGCTGCAGGCTGAGCCTGTGTCACCGAAGTGCATTTAACCATCAACAGTCTGGTTATTTTTTGGCCATATACTACATCTGGTGCAGGCTGAGCCTGTATCACCCAAGTGCATTTAACCATCAACAGTGTGGTTATTTTTTGGCCATATACTACATCAGGGGCAAGTTGAGCCTGTCACCCAGCGCCTAAAAAATAGACCTGACATTTCTATTCAACCAAATCTGTACTGTTTTAGCTGGTCAAGTTATTTGTAGTGACCGTAAAAGCACACTTTTTGTTCTGGGTTGAAAAACTATTCCCAAATTTGCCATTCTCAAAATAACTAGTTTCTGGTATTTGAGGCCTACTTGAAATCTATCCCAAAAAGGATATCTTACATTGAAGGTACTGATAGTGTCATTCAGAAAAACCTAAGACACACGCTACCGTGCAGATAGAAGTCTGATTCTGAGATTAAACCTTAACCTGTCACACAGTGCAAAAAAAAACAGGTCTCACATTTCTATTCAAGCAAATCTGTACTGTTTTAGCTGGTCAAGTTATTTGTAGCGACCGTAAAAGCACATTTTTTTTTCTGGTTTGAAAAACTATTCCCAAATTTGCCATTCTCAAAATAACTAGTTTCTGGTATTTGAGGCCTACTTGAAATCTATCCCAAAAAGGATATCTTACATTGAAGGTACTGATAGTGTCATTCAGAAAAACCTAAGACACACGTTACAGTGCAGATAGAAGTCTGATTCTGTGATTAAACCTTAACCTGTCACACAGTGCAAAAAAAAAACAGGTCTCACATTTCTATTCAAGCAAATCTGTACTGTTTTAGCTGGTCAAGTTATTTGTAGCGACCGTAAAAGCACATTTTTTTTTCTGGTTTGAAAAACTATTCCCAAATTTGCCATTCTCAAAATAACTAGTTTCTGGTATTTGAGGCCTACTTGAAATCTATCCCAAAAAGGATATCTTACATTGAAGGTACTGATAGTGTCATTCAGAAAAACCTAAGACACACGCTACCGTGCAGATAGAAGTCTGATTCTGAGATTAAACCTTCACCTGTCACACAGTGCAAAAAAAAACAGGTGTCACATTTCTATTCAAGCAAATCTGTACTGTTTTAGCTGGTCAAGTTATTTGTAGCGACCATAAAAGCACATTTTTTTTTCTGGGTTGAAAAACTATTCCCAAATTTGCCATTCTCAAAATAACTAGTTTCTGGTATTTGAGGCCTACTTGAAATCTATCCCAAAAAGGATATCTTACATTGAAGGTACTGATAGTGTCATTCAGAAAAACCTAAGACACACGCTACCGTGCAGATAGAAGTCTGATTCTGAGATTAAACCTTAACCTGTCACACAGTATAAAAAAAAACAGGTCTCACATTTCTATTCAAGCAAATCTGTACTGTTTTAGCTGGTCAAGTTATTTGTAGCGACCGTAAAAGCCCTTTTTTTTTTCTGGTTTGAAAAACTATTCCCAAATTTGCCATTCTCAAAATAACTAGTTTCTGGTATTTGAGGCCTACTTGAAATCTATCCCAAAAAGGATATCTTACATTGAAGGTACTGATAGTGTCATTCAGAAAAACCTAAGACACACGCTACCGTGCAGATAGAAGTCTGATTCTGAGATTAAACCTTAACCTGTCACACAGTGCAAAAAAAAACAGGTCTCACATTTCTATTCAAGCAAATCTGTACTGTTTTAGCTGGTCAAGTTATTTGTAGCGACCATAAAAGCACATTTTTTTTTCTGGGTTGAAAAACTATTCCCAAATTTGCCATTCTCAAAATAACTAGTTTCTGGTATTTGAGGCCTACTTGAAATCTATCCCAAAAAGGATATCTTACATTGAAGGTGCTGATAGTGTCATTCAGAAAAACCTAAGACACACGCTACCGTGCAGATAGAAGTCTGATTCTGTGATTAAACCTATACCTGTCACACAGCGCAAAAAAAAAACAGGCCTCACATTTCTATTCAACCAAATCTGTACTGTTTTAGCTGGTCAAGTTATTTGTAGTGACTGTAAAAGCACATTTTTTGTTCTGGGTTGAAAAACTATTCCCAAATTTGCCATTCTCAAAATAACTAGTTTCTGGTATTTGAGGCCTACTTGAAATCTATCCCAAAAAGGATATCTTACATTGAAGGTACTGATAGTGTCATTCAGAAAAACCTAAGACACACGTTACAGTGCAGATAGAAGTCTGATTCTGTAAGTAAACCTTAACCTGTCACACAGTGCAAAAAAAAACAGGTCTCACATTTCTATTCAAGCAAATCTGTACTGTTTTAGCTGGTCAAGTTATTTGTAGCGACCGTAAAAGCACATTTTTTTTTCTGGCTTGAAAAACTATTCCCAAATTTGCCATTCTCAAAATAACTAGTTTCTGGTATTTGAGGCCTACTTGAAATCTATCCCAAAAAGGATATCTTACATTGAAGGTACTGATAGTGTCATTCAGAAAAACCTAAGACACACGTTACAGTGCAGATAGAAGTCTGATTCTGTGATTAAACCTTAACCTGTCACACAGTGCAAAAAAAAACAGGTCTCACATTTCTATTCAAGCAAATCTGTACTGTTTTAGCTGGTCAAGTTATTTGTAGCGACCGTAAAAGCACATTTTTTTTTCTGGCTTGAAAAACTATTCCCAAATTTGCCATTCTCAAAATAACTAGTTTCTGGTATTTGAGGCCTACTTGAAATCTATCCCAAAAAGGATATCTTACATTGAAGGTACTGATAGTGTCATTCAGAAAAACCTAAGACACACGCTACCGTGCAGATAGAAGTCTGATTCTGAGATTAAACCTTCACCTGTCACACAGTGCAAAAAAAAACAGGTGTCACATTTCTATTCAAGCAAATCTGTACTGTTTTAGCTGGTCAAGTTATTTGTAGCGACCATAAAAGCACATTTTTTTTTCTGGGTTGAAAAACTATTCCCAAATTTGCCATTCTCAAAATAACTAGTTTCTGGTATTTGAGGCCTACTTGAAATCTATCCCAAAAAGGATATCTTACATTGAAGGTACTGATAGTGTCATTCAGAAAAACCTAAGACACACGCTACCGTGCAGATAGAAGTCTGATTCTGAGATTAAACCTTAACCTGTCACACAGTACAAAAAAAAACAGGTCTCACATTTCTATTCAAGCAAATCTGTACTGTTTTAGCTGGTCAAGTTATTTGTAGCGACCGTAAAAGCACATTTTTTTTTCTGGTTTGAAAAACTATTCCCAAATTTGCCATTCTCAAAATAACTAGTTTCTGGTATTTGAGGCCTACTTGAAATCTATCCCAAAAAGGATATCTTACATTGAAGGTACTGATAGTGTCATTCAGAAAAACCTAAGACACACGCTACCGTGCAGATAGAAGTCTGATTCTGAGATTAAACCTTAACCTGTCACACAGTGCAAAAAAAAAACAGGTCTCACATTTCTATTCAAGCAAATCTGTACTGTTTTAGCTGGTCAAGTTATTTGTAGCGACCATAAAAGCACATTTTTTTTTCTGGGTTGAAAAACTATTCCCAAATTTGCCATTCTCAAAATAACTAGTTTCTGGTATTTGAGGCCTACTTGAAATCTATCCCAAAAAGGATATCTTACATTGAAGGTGCTGATAGTGTCATTCAGAAAAACCTAAGACACACGCTACCGTGCAGATAGAAGTCTGATTCTGTGATTAAACCTATACCTGTCACACAGCGCAAAAAAAAAACAGGCCTCACATTTCTATTCAACCAAATCTGTACTGTTTTAGCTGGTCAAGTTATTTGTAGTGACTGTAAAAGCACATTTTTTGTTCTGGGTTGAAAAACTATTCCCAAATTTTCCATTCTCAAAATAACTAGTTTCTGGTATTTGAGGCCTACTTAAAATCTATCCCAAAAAGGATATCTTACATTGAAGGTGCTGATAGTGTCATTCAGAAAAACCTAAGACACACGCTACCGTGCAAATAGAAGTCTGATTCTGTGATTAAACCTATACCTGTCACTAGGGATGAGCGAACCCGAACTGTATAGTTCGGGTTCGTACCGAATTTTGGGGTGTCCGTGGCACGGACCCGAACCCGAACATTTTCGTAAAAGTCTGTGTTCGGGTTCGGTGTTCGGCGCTTTCTTGGCGCTTTTTGAAAGGCTGCAAAGCAGCCAATCAACAAGCGTCATACTACTTGCCCCAAGAGGCCATCACAGCCTTGCCTACTATTGGCATGGCTGTGATTGGCCAGTGCAGCATTTGACCCAGCCTTTATATAAGCTTGGGTCACGTTGCGCTGCACGTTACTCTGCTGATTGAAGCATAGGGAGAGGTTGCAGCTGCGACGTTAGGGCGAGATTAGGCAGTCATTAACTCCTCCAAAAGACTTCATTCTGTGATCGATATGCAGCTGTGGATCATTGAAGTGCTAATATTGACTTGCTCACTTTTTTGAGGCTGCCCAGAGCGTTTTTAGATCACTTTTTTTCTGGGGTGATCGGCGGCCATTTTGTGACTTGTGGTGCGCCAGCACAAGCTATCACCAAGTGTATTTAACCATTAATAGTGTGGTTATTTTGTGCTATATCCTACATCAGCTGCAGGCTGAGCCTGTGTCACCGAAGTGCATTTAACCATCAACAGTCTGGTTATTTTTTGGCCATATACTACATCTGGTGCAGGCTGAGCCTGTATCACCCAAGTGCATTTAACCATCAACAGTGTGGTTATTTTTTGGCCATATACTACATCAGGGGCAAGTTGAGCCTGTCACCCAGCGCCTAAAAAATAGACCTGACATTTCTATTCAACCAAATCTGTACTGTTTTAGCTGGTCAAGTTATTTGTAGTGACCGTAAAAGCACACTTTTTGTTCTGGGTTGAAAAACTATTCCCAAATTTGCCATTCTCAAAATAACTAGTTTCTGGTATTTGAGGCCTACTTGAAATCTATCCCAAAAAGGATATCTTACATTGAAGGTACTGATAGTGTCATTCAGAAAAACCTAAGACACACGCTACCGTGCAGATAGAAGTCTGATTCTGAGATTAAACCTTAACCTGTCACACAGTGCAAAAAAAAACAGGTCTCACATTTCTATTCAAGCAAATCTGTACTGTTTTAGCTGGTCAAGTTATTTGTAGCGACCGTAAAAGCACATTTTTTTTTCTGGTTTGAAAAACTATTCCCAAATTTGCCATTCTCAAAATAACTAGTTTCTGGTATTTGAGGCCTACTTGAAATCTATCCCAAAAAGGATATCTTACATTGAAGGTACTGATAGTGTCATTCAGAAAAACCTAAGACACACGTTACAGTGCAGATAGAAGTCTGATTCTGTGATTAAACCTTAACCTGTCACACAGTGCAAAAAAAAAACAGGTCTCACATTTCTATTCAAGCAAATCTGTACTGTTTTAGCTGGTCAAGTTATTTGTAGCGACCGTAAAAGCACATTTTTTTTTCTGGTTTGAAAAACTATTCCCAAATTTGCCATTCTCAAAATAACTAGTTTCTGGTATTTGAGGCCTACTTGAAATCTATCCCAAAAAGGATATCTTACATTGAAGGTACTGATAGTGTCATTCAGAAAAACCTAAGACACACGCTACCGTGCAGATAGAAGTCTGATTCTGAGATTAAACCTTCACCTGTCACACAGTGCAAAAAAAAACAGGTGTCACATTTCTATTCAAGCAAATCTGTACTGTTTTAGCTGGTCAAGTTATTTGTAGCGACCATAAAAGCACATTTTTTTTTCTGGGTTGAAAAACTATTCCCAAATTTGCCATTCTCAAAATAACTAGTTTCTGGTATTTGAGGCCTACTTGAAATCTATCCCAAAAAGGATATCTTACATTGAAGGTACTGATAGTGTCATTCAGAAAAACCTAAGACACACGCTACCGTGCAGATAGAAGTCTGATTCTGAGATTAAACCTTAACCTGTCACACAGTACAAAAAAAAACAGGTCTCACATTTCTATTCAAGCAAATCTGTACTGTTTTAGCTGGTCAAGTTATTTGTAGCGACCGTGAAAGCACATTTTTTTTTCTGGTTTGAAAAACTATTCCCAAATTTGCCATTCTCAAAATAACTAGTTTCTGGTATTTGAGGCCTACTTGAAATCTATCCCAAAAAGGATATCTTACATTGAAGGTACTGATAGTGTCATTCAGAAAAACCTAAGACACACGCTACCGTGCAGATAGAAGTCTGATTCTGAGATTAAACCTTAACCTGTCACACAGTGCAAAAAAAAACAGGTCTCACATTTCTATTCAAGCAAATCTGTACTGTTTTAGCTGGTCAAGTTATTTGTAGCGACCATAAAAGCACATTTTTTTTTCTGGGTTGAAAAACTATTCCCAAATTTGCCATTCTCAAAATAACTAGTTTCTGGTATTTGAGGCCTACTTGAAATCTATCCCAAAAAGGATATCTTACATTGAAGGTGCTGATAGTGTCATTCAGAAAAACCTAAGACACACGCTACCGTGCAGATAGAAGTCTGATTCTGTGATTAAACCTATACCTGTCACACAGCGCAAAAAAAAAACAGGCCTCACATTTCTATTCAACCAAATCTGTACTGTTTTAGCTGGTCAAGTTATTTGTAGTGACTGTAAAAGCACATTTTTTGTTCTGGGTTGAAAAACTATTCCCAAATTTTCCATTCTCAAAATAACTAGTTTCTGGTATTTGAGGCCTACTTAAAATCTATCCCAAAAAGGATATCTTACATTGAAGGTACTGATAGTGTAATTCAGAAAAACCTAAGACACACGCTACCGTGCAGATAGAAGTCTGATTCTGAGATTAAACCTTCACCTGTCACACAGTGCAAAAAAAAACAGGTCTCACATTTCTATTCAAGCAAATCTGTACTGTTTTAGCTGGTCAAGTTATTTGTAGCGACCGTAAAAGCACATTTTTTTTTCTGGTTTGAAAAACTATTCCCAAATTTGCCATTCTCAAAATAACTAGTTTCTGGTATTTGAGGCCTACTTGAAATCTATCCCAAAAAGGATATCTTACATTGAAGGTACTGATAGTGTCATTCAGAAAAACCTAAGACACACGCTACCGTGCAGATAGAAGTCTGATTCTGAGATTAAACCTTAACCTGTCACACAGTGCAAAAAAAAACAGGTCTCACATTTCTATTCAAGCA
>NW_024401046.1:0-7129 GCF_905171765.1 Bufo bufo
CAGCAGCAAGTTTTTGGCAGATCTGAGGGCAAAACCCGGAGTCTAAAGATGCCACCTGTGAGTGCACCCTTATAACCATTTAACGCGTAAGATGTAATCGGTTCTTTGTAAATCTTCCCATAAGAAAAATGGTCAAAGGGGCAAGTATTTAGCTCCTAAATTAGCTTTTGTGGTGATCTCCGAGTGGGTCGATGCAACTTAGTTTCCTAGTCACTTTCGCAGTCTTCATTTTTCTCATCACTTTTGATCCTTTGCCTCATATACCTAACTTTCATGGCAATAACGTGTTCGAGTTTTTAGTTTTTTTTAACGTGTTTGATTTCTCATCCTAAAAGCTAACGCCGAACAGGACTTGAACCCTGGACCCTCAGATAAAAGTCTGATGCTCTACCGACTGAGCTATCCAGGCTCTCTGCAGAGTGATTGAAGTCATGACTTTCTGACCGGACTGCCTTTCCCTTCTTTTTATAGCTCCACCTTTTACCATACCGTGCACTAGTACCTGCTTCCTAGAATTATAAAGGTAACTTTCACATATGTATTAGGGGATTACATTACCAGTGACTTTCTGGTGATAGCATTAGGAAATCAGCTGAGGAGCATGTCAATTACAAATAGGGGATTGAATCTAGAACAGAACACTGCCCCAGTTTGATATACAAACTGTGACTGACCTGTCAGAACATGTTGGGCAGCATAGTGGTTCTAGCCCTCCAGCACCACTTTTTCCAGATCTTATATGAACCTCTGTATGAAGTTTTGTAAAAAAGCAGGTAATTATAGCTCAGTAAAACCTGTATCAATCTGCTGTTGAAGTCACGGAGACGATATATAGACGACGTCGCTTTTTACGGCAAAATTACTGAACTGGATTTACGTGAACTTTTGAGCTTGTAATCACCCTCTCTGGCCATGACACCCTATCAGCAGCAAGTTCTTGGCAGATATGAGGGCAAAACCCGGAGTCTAAAGATGCACCTGTGAGTGCACCCTTATAACCATTTAACGCGTAAGATGTAATCGGTTCTTTGTAAATCTTCCCATAAGAAAAATGGTCAAAGGGGCAAGTATTTAGCTCTTAAATTAGCTTTTGTGGTGTTCTCCGAGTGGGTCGATGCAACTTAGTTTCCTAGTCACTTTCGCAGTCTTCATTTTTCTCATCACTTTTGATCCTTTGCCTCATATACCTAACTTTCATGGCAATAACGTGTTCGAGTTTTTAGTTTTTTTTAACGTGTTTGATTTCTCATCCTAAAAGCTAACGCCCGAACAGGGACTTGAACCCTGGACCCTCAGATTAAAAGTCTGATGCTCTACCGACTGAGCTATCCAGGCTCTCTGCAGAGTGATTGAAGTCATGACTTTCTGACCGACTGCCTTTCCCTTCTTTTTATAGCTCCACCTTTTACCATACCGTGCACTAGTACCTGCTTCCTAGAATTATAAAGGTAACTTTCACATATGTATTAGGGGATTACATTACCAGTGACTTTCTGGTGATAGCACCAGGAAATCAGCTGAGGAGCATGTCAATTACAAATAGGGGATTGAAATCTAGAACAGACCACTGCCCCCAGTTTGATATACAAACTGTGACTGACCTGTCAGAACATGTTAAGCAGCATAGTGGTTCTAGCCCTCCAGCACCACTTTTTCCAGATCTTATATGAACCTCTGTATGAAGTTTTGTAAAAAAAACAGGTGATTATAGCTCATTAAAACCTGTATCAATCTGCTGTTGAAGTCACGGAGAAGATATATAGACGACGTCGCTTTCTACGGAAATTTATTGAACTGGATTTACGTGAACTTTTGAGCTTGTAATCACCCTCTCTGGCCATGACACCCTATCAGCAGCAAGTTTTTGGCAGATCTGAGGGCAAAACCCGGAGTCTAAAGATGCCACCTGTGAGTGCACCCTTATAACCATTTAACGCGTAAGATGTAATCGGTTCTTTGTAAATCTTCCCATAAGAAAAATGGTCAAAGGGGCAAGTATTTAGCTCCTAAATTAGCTTTTGTGGTGTTCTCCGAGTGGGTCGATGCAACTTAATTTCCTAGTCACTTTCGCAGTCTTCATTTTTCTCATCACTTTTGATCCTTTACCTCATATACCTAACTTTCATGGCAATAACATGTTCGAGTTTTTAGTTTTTTTTAAATTGTATGATTTCTCATCCTAGAAGCTAACGCCCGAACAGGGACTTGAACCCTGGACCCTCAGATTAAAAGTCTGATGCTGTACCGACTGAGCTATCCAGGCTCTCTGCAGAGTGATTGAAGTCATGACTTTCTGACCGACTGCCTTTCCCTTCTTTTTATAGCTCACCTTTTACCATACCGTGCACTAGTACCTGCTTCCTAGAATTATAAAGGTAACTTTCACATATGTATTAGGGGATTACATTACCAGTGACTTTCTGGTGATAGCACCAGGAAATCAGTTGAGGAGCATGTCAATTACAAATAGGGGATTGAAATCTAGAACAGACCACTGCCCCCAGTTTGATATACAAACTGTGAATGACCTGTCAGAACATGTTGGGCAGCATAGTGGTTCTAGCCCTCCAGCATCACTTTTTCCAGATCTTATATGAACCTCTGTATGAAGTTTTGTAAAAAAAAACTGGTGATTATAGCTCATTAAAACGTTTATCAATCTGCTGTTGAAGTCACGGAGAAGATATATAGACTTCAATCACTCTGCAGAGAGCCTGGATAGCTCAGTCGGTAGAGCATCAGACTTTTAATCTGAGGGTCCAGTCGGTAGAGCATCAGACTTTTAATCTGAGGGTCCAGGGTTCAAGGCTCTCTGCAGAGTGATTGAAGTCATGACTTTCTGACCGACTGCCTTTCCCTTCTTTTTATAGCTCCACCTTTTACCATACCGTGCACTAGTACCTGCTTCCTAGAATTATAAAGGTAACTTTCACATATGTATTAGGGGATTACATTACCAGTGACTTTCTGTGATAGCACCAGGAAATCAGCTGAGGAGCATGTCAATTACAAATAGGGGATTGAAATCTAGAACAGACCACTGCCCCCAGTTTGATATACAAACTGTGACTGACCTGTCAGAACATGTTGGGCAGCAATGTGGTTCTAGCCCTCCAGCACCACTTTTTCCAGATCTTATATAAACCTCTGTATGAAGTTTTGTAAAAAAAACTGGTGATTATAGCTCATTTAAACCTTTATCAATCTGCTGTTGAAAGTCACGGAGAAGATATATAGACGACGTCCGCTTTCTACGGCAAATTATTGAACTGGATTTACGTGAACTTTTGAGCTTGTAATCACCCTCTCTGGCCATGACACCCTATCAGCAGCAAGTTTTGGCAGATATGAGGGCAAAAACCCGGAGTCTAAAGATGCCACCTGTGAGTGCACCCTTATAACCATTTAACGCGTAAGATGTAATCGGTTCTTTGTAAATCTTCCCATAAGAAAAATGGTCCCAAGAGTATTTAGCTCTAAATTAGCTTTTGTGTGTTCTCCGAGTGGGTCGATGCAACTTAGTTTCCTAGTCACTTTTGCAGTCTTCATTTTTCTCATCACTTTTGATCCTTTGCCTCATATACCTAACTTTCATTGCAATAACGTGTTCGAGTTTTTAGTTTTTTTTAAATTGTTTGATTTCTCATCCTAAAAGCTAACGCCCGAACAGGGACTTGAACCCTGGACCCTCAGATTAAAAGTCTGATGCTCTACCGACTGAGCTATCCAGGCTCTCTGCGGAGTTATTGAAGTCATGACTTTCTGACCGACTGCCTTTTCCTTCTTTTTATAGCTCCACCTTTTACCATACCGTGCACTAGTACCTGCTTCCTAGAATTATAAAGGTAACTTTCACATATGTATTAGGGGATTACATTACCAGTGACTTTCTGGTGATAGCACCAGGAAATCAGCTGAGGAGCATGTCAATTACAAATAGGGGATTGAAATCTAGAACAGACCACTGCCCCCAGTTTGATATACAAACTGTGACTGACCTGTCAGAACATGTTGGGCAGCATAGTGGTTCTAGCCCTCCAGCACCACTTTTTCCAGATCTTATATGACCTCTGTATGAAGTTTTGTAAAAAAAACTGGTGATTATAGCTCATTAAAACCTTTATCAATCTGCTGTTGAAGTCACGGAGAAGATATATAGACGACGTTGCTTTCTACAGGCAAATTATTGAACTGGATTTACGTGAACTTTTGAGCTTGTAATCACCCTCTCTGGCCATGACACCCTATCAGCAGCAAGTTTTTGGCAGATCTGAGGGCAAAAACCCGGAGTCTAAAGATGCCACCTGTGAGTGCACCCTTATAACCATTTAACGCGTAAGATGTAATCGGTTCTTTGTAATCTTCCCATAAGAAAAATGGTCAAAGGGGCAAGTATTTAGCTCTTAAATTAGCTTTTGTGGTGTTCTCCGAGTGGGTCGATGCAACTTAGTTTCCTAGTCACTTTCGCAGTCTTCATTTTTCTCATCACTTTTGATCCTTTGCCTCATATACCTAACTTTCATGGCAATAACGTGTTCGAGTTTTAGTTTTTTTTAACGTGTTTGATTTCTCATCCTAAAAGCTAACGCCCGAACAGGGACTTGAACCCTGACCCTCAGATTAAAAGTCTGATGCTCTACCGACTGAGCTATCCAGGGCAGCTCTGCAGAGTTATTGAAGTCATGACGTTCTGACCGACTGCCTTTCCCTTCTTTTTATAGATCCCCTTTTACATACCGTGCACTAGTACCTGCTCATAGAATTATAAAGGTAACTTTCACATATGTATTAGGGATTACATTACCAGTGACTTTCTGGTATAGCACCAGAAATCAGCTGAGGAGCATGTAAATACAAATAGGGGATTGAAATCTAGATCAGACCACTGCCCCCAGTTTTGATATACTAAACTGGGACTGACCTGTCAGAACATGTTGGGCCAGCATAGTGGTTCTAGCCCTCCAGCACCACTTTTCCAGATCTTATATGAACCTCTGTATGAAGTTTTGTAAAATAACAGGTGATTATAGCTCATTAAAACCTGTATCAATCTGCTGTTGAAGTCACGGAGAAGATATGTAGACGACGTCGCTTTCTACGGCAAATTATTGAACTGGATTACGTGAACTTTTGAGCTTGTAATCACCCTCTCTGGCCATGACACCCTATCAGCAGCAAGTTTTGGCAGATCTGAGGGCAAAACCCGAGTCTAAAGATGCCACCTGTGAGTGCACCCTTATAACCATTTAACGCGTAAGATGTAATCGGTTCTTTGTAAATCTTCCCATAAGAAAAATGGTCAAAGGGGCAAGTATTTAGCTCCTTTATTAGCTTTTGTGGTGTTCTCCGGAGTGGGTCGATGCAACTTAAGTTTCCTAGTCACTTTCGCAGTTCTTCATTTTCTCATCACTTTTGATCCTTTGCCTCATATACCTAACTTTCATGGCAATAACGTGTTCGAGGTTTTAGTTTTTTTAACGTGTTTGATTTCTCATCCTAAAAGCTAACGCCCGAACAGGACTTGAACCTCTGGACCCTCAGATTAAAAGTCTGATGCTCTACGACTGAGCTATCCAGGCTCTCTGCAGAGTGATTGAAGTCATGACTTTCTGACCGCCTGCTTTCCCATCTTTTTATAGCTCAACCTTTTACCATACCGTGCAACAAGTACCTATGCTTCCTAGCATTATAAAGGTAACTTTCACATATGTATTAGGGGATTACATTACCAGTGACTTTCTGGTGATAGCACCAGGAATCAGCTGAGGAGCATGTCAATTACAAATAGGGGATTGAAATCTAGAACAGACCACTGCCCCCAGTTTGATATACAAACTGTGACTGACCTGTCAGAACATGTTGGGCAGCATAGTGGTTTCTAGCCCTCCAGCACCACTTTTCCAGATCTTATATGAACCTCTGTATGAAGTTTTGTAAAAAAAGGCAGGTAATTATAGCTCATTAAAACCTTTATCAATCTGCTGTCGAAGTCACGGAGAAGATATATAGACGACGTTGCTTTCTACGGCAAATTATTGAACTGGATTTACGTGAACTTTTGAGCTTGTAATCACCCTCTCTGGCCATGACACCTTATCAGCAGCAAGTTTTTGGCAGATCTGAGGGCAAAACCCGGAGTCTAAAGATGCCACCTGTGAGTGCACCCTTATAACCATTTAACGCGTAAGATGTAATCGGTTCTTTGTAAATCTTCCCATAAGAAAAATGATCAAAGGGGCAAGTATTTAGCTCCTAAATTAGCTTTTGTTGTGATCTCCGAGTGGGTCGATGCAACTTAGTTTCCTAATCACTTTCGCAGTTTCCCTTCTTTTTATAGCTCCACCTTTTACCACTATTTACCATACCGTGCACTAGTACCTGCTTCCTAGAATTATAAAGGTAACTTTCACATATGTATTAGGGGATTACATTACCAGTGACTTTCTGGTGATAGCACCAGGAAATCAGCTGAGGAGCATGTCAATTACAAATAGGGATTGAAATCTAGAACAGAACACTGCCCCCAGTTTGATATACAAACTGTGACTGACCTGTCAGAAACATGTTGGGCAGCATAGTGGTTCTAGCCCTCCAGCACCACTTTTTCCAGATCTTATATGAACCTCTGTATGAAGTTTTGTAAAAAAAACTGGTGATTATAGCTCATTAAAACCTTTATCAATCTGCTGTTGAAGTCACGGAGAAGATATATAGACGACGTTGCTTTCTACGGCAAATTATTGAACTGGATTTACGTGAACTTTTGAGCTTGTAATCACCCTCTCTGGCCATGACACCCTATCAGCAGCAAGTTTTTTGGCAGATCTGAGGGCAAAACGCGGAGTCTAAAGATGCCACCTGTGAGTGCACCCTTATAACCATTTAACGCATAGATGTAATCGGTTCTTTGTAAATCTTCCCATAAGAAAAATGGTCAAAGGGGCAAGTATTTAGCTCCTAAATTAGCTTTTGTGGTGTTCTCCGAGTGGGTCGATGCAACTTAGTTTCCTAGTCACTTTCGCAGTCTTCATTTTTCTCATCACTTTTGATCCTTTGCCTCATATACCTAACTTTCATGGCAATAACGTGTTCGAGTTTTTAGTTTTTTTTAACGTGTTTGATTTCTCAT
>NW_024401047.1:0-6868 GCF_905171765.1 Bufo bufo
AACACCCTGTGGCCAACCCTTGACAGGCCAGGGGAGTAAGGAAACATGAAATCACTGAAGGCCAAATGAGTGAGGGAAGCCATAGCAAGGCTCACATGTGAAGGGAAGCAGGTCTCCCCTCACCGCAAAGCAGGTGATGAAGTGAAGCGCCCTATTAAAAGGAGAAAAACCCAAAGACGCTAAGGGAAACCGCCAACCTTGGAAGGGAGGGGGTTGTAAGTAAAGGCCAGGAACAGAGAAAGATAAGACCGGCATCCCAAAACCAGGAGACGAGGAACGAGCCTCTGAAAACAAAATATCGCTGAGAAGCGCAAGACCGGAGAAACTCTGGCCAAACGAAGTATCAGGGATAAAGGGAACCAGATGCAGGCCCAGGAAATCTCAGCGGGGACACACTGGAGTGAGGGAAGCCATAGCAAGGCTCACATGTGAAGGGAGCAGGTCTCCCCTTGCCGCAAAGCAGGTGATGAAGTTAAGCGCCCTATTGAAGGTGAAAACCCCAAAGGCGCTAAGGGAAACCGCCAACCCTTGGAAGGGAGGGGGTAGTAAGTAAAGGCCAGGAAAAAAGAAAAGATAAGACCTGCATCCCATAACCAGGAGATGAGGAACGAGTCTCTGAAAACAAAATATCGCTGATAAGCGCAAGACCGGAGAAACTCTGGCCAAATGAAGTATCAGGGAAAAAAGGGGACTAGAAGCAGGCCCAGGAAATCTCAGCAGGGATACACTGGACTGAGAGACATGGGAGGAGAAGGAGAGCACTCCCAACAGTCTAAGGAGGAAGGTTCTACCAACAGGAGGGAGTCCCTCCCAAAGGAGACCATAAGGTAGAAATGCAAACCGTAGCACTAAACCACTCAATACCAGATACTTGACGTGAGAGGATCGGAAGATAGACACGAATCCGAAGAGGTCCACAAGGCTATTGGAACCTACAAGGGGAACAATCAACCCAGGCCCCCCCCAAACAACGATTATCATACAGAATCTGTGTGGTCAAATGAACAGGGACCGGGACTCCAGAAAGGAGTACCCGGTATGGGCTCACAAGGAACTGAACCACCAGAGGACAACAAAAGCCAGAATATCCAAGAAAAAGTGAAAAGAACCACCATATGGGAAGGAATTGGTCATGGACAACTAGCCATTCCAAGAATAGTGGCTAGCAATCTGCATACATTGTCCCGGAGAGGGCAAGTACAGCGGCTTGGGTTGTACCACTAAATCGACAGACACCCATATGCATAAGGAATGGCGAAGTCGCTATGAAAGAAACTGGGTATGACTACAGGAAAAGTAGAAACCAGCTGCGACCGACATACAGAAGACTCCCCGGGGGAGAAAGTACCTGACAGGTGCAGACAAGGTCTAACGGGACTGCCCTCTGTCATATAGTACAACTAAGCAGAGAATATAAGGGAACACCCGGACCCAGAAGGAACTACGGAACCCTGTCCGATGTCAGAGCAATCAACAGAAAATTCACCTACCGGGCAGGTGTGTGGCGCTCAGTGGTTCTGTCCCTGACTCATCAGGAAGGACGTCCAGCGAGGATAATGTCGCTGACTCCAGAAGGATTCCGTGTGGCGGAGGACATCCAGTGATGACCGAAAACTGCTGCAGCGGCCGGTGCTCACCAAGCTACGTACCCCAACAAGGAGAAGATCCAGTGGAGATCACTGTACTCCACCAGGAATGGTCCGCCCTGTAATAGAAAACAACGCGAGTACTCCTTTATAATATGGGGTAACGCGGAGTGCCGCAGACAGTAGTATTTTTATAGGGATGGCAAGAGCAACCTTAGCACAAAAGCCAACAACCACCTGGCCATGGTGTAGGGAGCGTGGTTGTATGTGGACCACCCACCAGATCAAAACAGATCAGCCATATACAGGGTACACCAGAAGTAGCACTAGACCGATAAGGTGGAGGTGGGGGTTGGGTTGGGCTGGCCCACCCCTGCCAGATATGGTTACCATGTACATGCTGAACCAGGATAGCCTGTTGTGGACAGTGCCTTGAGAAAGTACAAGGAGACCATAGAGCACGACAATAACGGAGTGGCAGATGTATGGAAGAACCAAAAAGGGGAGTAACCAACATCCGCAGCACAGATTACAGCCCGGGGAGGGAAGCACCCAGTAATACAGAAACCGTGTGGGCCACGGATTGCACCATAGGGTCCAGCATGTGGGATACTAAAAATACTCGCCTAAAACAGAGGTAAAGTGGCTGCATGTTGCACTCTAAGGAGAGTGGAAACAAAGCCACAGCATCCGGGAATGCGACCGCATTTGGAGGGTACAGGTCCTAAACCTGTAAGGTAGAAATACGGCTGTGTAGTGCAGAGATACGACCAGAAAGGTGCAGTGGGTACAGCATCTGGAGATGGTAGAGGTACTAGATTTAAGATTAAAGTGATGTGGCCGCATGGTGCACCCTAGGACAGGAGAAGTGCAACGGCTACCGCGTTAGCAATGGTACCTATATTCCGCTCGGGAAGGGGAAAATAGGGCCGCACGGTACCACAAAGAACGACAGGTGCACACCACAATTAGGTAGGTGCAATGGCAACTGAAGGAGGCCCTCTATTTCACCTGAAAAGAGGGAAACAGGGCCACATCAACAGCATCTGGAGATGGTGCAGGAATTTCAGCTATGAAGGAAATAAGATGGCTGTTTGGTGCACACTAAGATGAGGTAGGTGCAGTGGCCACAGCAATACAAAGTGGCCTCAATATCTCGTCCGGTAAGGGAGAAATAGTGCCGCAAGGTACACCATAAGGCCAGATAGGAGCAACGGCTACAGCCTCTGGAGATAGTGTAGGTACTCTACCTATGAAGGGAGCAAGGTGGCAGCTTGGTGCCCACTAGAACCAAACAGAGGCAATTGCTACAGCAATTGAGAGTGGCCTCTATATCTCGCCCGGAAGGGAGAAATAGTGCCGCACAAAACACAATAGAGCTTGCCAGGGATATTGGATACAGCATCAGGAGATTGTGTAGGTACTCTACCTATGAAGGGAGCAAGGTGGCTGGAAACAGACAGGTGCAATTGCTACAGCAATTGAAGGCGGCCTGTATATCTCGCCCGGTAGGGGGAAATAGTGCCGCATGGAACACCATAGAGCCAGCCAGGAGTAATGGCTACAGCATCTGGATTAGGTGTAGGAACTCTACCCATGAAAGTAACAAGGCGGCTGGAAACAGACAGATGTAATCGCCACGACAATGGAAGTCGGCCTGTATATCTCTGGTACAGGCACTACAAAATAACCTTTAGAGGCTGAGAAGGGTTACCTCTGTGCACGTTTGTCTTGACCTCACAGAGGGATTCTGTATGGTGGAAGACCGCCTGATGCTCTGTTCCGAGGGAATCGGTGCAGAGATGTTCCCAGAGGCAACTGACAGAGAAGGCTTCGTCACCAGCCTCAGGCCTGTCCTGGGGGCGACCCGAGGAGGGGTGGAGCTAAATGAGACCACCCGAGGTTGGTCTGTGGGCTACTCCTTGCGTGACCCTGTAACTGAGCGTGCCCCATCAGCAGGGAGGACCCTGGGGGGGAGGGGGGGAGACCGCAATTTGAAAGGTAGCGGCCCAGCGACTCCGCCAGGGATTGGGAGAGTCAGGCAAGGTTCCCATGGTTCGACAGGGAGTGAGCCCATTCAGGGGGAACCTACACAAAAGGGTGGGAGGGGGGACAAGCTGACCATATGGAAACCTCCGTAGACAACGGACGCACGAGAAATACGTGACGATCCGATAGGGAGGCTGGGAGAGGAGGCCCTCAGAGCAGCAGGGCTGTCCTATCTAGCCCCGGATGCCACGTTCCCAAGAGGTGCTGCAGCAGCTATAGATCAGGTGGTCAGGGCTGCAGGAGAATGAGACAATTGAGAAAAGGGGGGGGGGGGGGAGGAGCCTGCATAAGCAAATCAGCCAGAGGCTGCCTACCAGACCCCAGGAGCTGTACAGCACGCCCCATGCAGGAGAGCAGCAAGATGGCGACCCGGTGAGAGAAGGAGCCGGCAGCCGGAGGAAGAAACGCTCCTCTGAGACAGAGCAGGGAACCCGTGCAGGAGCTGGATTCGACAGACAGGAGAGGCCCCTCACAGGCCCCCACGGAGGGGAGGAGACAGAGCAAGCCCAGGAAGCTCAGGAGTGGGCGGGTAGTTGCGGCCTAGTAGGCCCGAAAAGCCAGGGCCTCAATTAGTGGAGCGCGGCCGGGGACGAACGGCCGCGATCGCGGAAGTGCACCGGAGCTGCCGCGACAAACGGGGGCCAGGTGGGGGAGAGAACTGGAGAAGTGACCCCCAGAGAGAGAAAAAACGGAAGGCCAGGGGGGCCAGGATACAGCTAAGAGATGCAGGTATCCAGGAAGGGAGGAGAGGGGGAAACGCGCCCAGGCCTGGGGAGGAGGGTGGGAGACCCTAATCTAAGGGAACATACTCACCCTCAGACGTCTTCAGGCGCAGCAATAACCACCCCCTCGGCAGACTCAACACAGGAACCGTGGGACTGCCGGAATTCCACTGCGGAAGCAGATTTGGGGGACTGGGTGGCTGCCAGGTACCTGAGTACGCGCCCCGCCGGGGGAGCAACTAAAGTGGAACACGATGGAGCCAGCCCTGCAGCAGGCCGGAACCTGCAGAGAACAAAATAAGAAAAAATGATTGAAAAATAAAATAAAAAAGTAGCAGGACGACCTGCGCAAAAAGGGCAGGTCAGGTCTGCCTCCTACGGACACTAGAACAAGACTGATTAGCCTAGTGCCTGTGGAGAGGGTGCCCCAACGGGGAGGAGCCAACACTTTTATGTCTAGTGTCGCCCTCCTAGTGGTAGTTGAGACATATACCATGGTGCTGTGTCCCACAATGCCATGCACACGAGAAAATATAACTTTTTGTCTGCTACTGGGCAAAAAACCCATTTGTCCTATACTAAATCGAGTATGTGGAATTACAAATCCGAAGTCAGAATTGTTGTAAACACGTCACAAAATTTTGCTACGCATAAGTATGCTTAAATGAATTAAGCGATTGGAAAGCATTGAATAATTTTGAACACAATGAGTTTTACTCCAACAATTACCTGATCTACATCAAAGTTTGCGTAGTAAACAGTGTATGAAAATGTAACGGAATAAAATTTAAAAAAGCCTAGTTTTTCAGTTTAAAAGTCTAACTTGAGCAAGGCCCAGTACTGTTAAAAGTGCTTCAGGCATCTGCTTTTGCGTTTGTGAAAGGTCATATTTTCCCGCTGCAAAAACCAGCAGTAGTCCCCCATCATGTTGGGATTCCAAGCGGCCTTGATACATGTTCTCTATTGTAGAAATATCTTTAAGGAACCGCTCTCCATGTTTGTCACTTACGTGTCCCAAATTGGGTGGGAAAAAGTCAAGATGGGAATGTAAGAAATGCACTTTCAATGACATTCGGCAGACAAGTTGCTCATATGCTGTAAGCATGTTGTCTACTAATTCAGCATAGTTTGTATGCAGCTCGTCTGTTCCCAAGGAAGTTTCTGCACTACTAGCACAAATGCATCCCAAGCTGCAAGACGCACTTGCTTTGTCAGATTCTTGCATTGATCATAATTAGTGTATTTGCTACATATGTAGCAGAAATTGTAACTGGATCGTTAACACATTTGAGTTTATCCATCTTAACCACCTCCGGACCGCCGAACGCAGCGACGCGTCCTGGAGGTGGTTGATTGATTCCTCCTGGACGTGCCGGCGCGTCCTCTCGCGAGACGCGAGATTTCCTGTAAACGCGCGCACACAGGCGCGCGCGTTCACAGGAACGGAAGGTAAGCCAGTGGATCTCCAGCCTGCCAGCGGCGATCGTTCGCTGGCAGGCTGGAGATGTGTTTTTTTTAACCCCTAACAGGTATATTAGACGCTCTTTTGATAACAGCGTCTAATATACCTGCTATCTGGTCCTCTGGTGGTCCCCTTTGTTTGGATCGACCACCAGAGGACACAGGTAGCTCAGTAATATGTAGCACCAAGCACCACACTACACTACACCCCCCCCCCCCCGTCACTTATTAACCTCTTATTCACCCCTGATCACCCCATATAGACTCCCTGATCACCCCCCTGTCATTGATCACCCCCCTGTCATTGATAACCCCCTGTAAGGCTCCATTCAGACATCCGTATGATTTTTACGGATCCACTGATAGATGGATCGGATCCGCAAAACACATACGGACGTCTGAATGGAGCCTTACAGGGGAGTGATCAATGACGGAGGTGATCACCCCATATAGACTCCCTGATCACCCCCCTGTCATTGATCACCCCCCTGTAAGGCTGCATTCAGATGTCCGTATGATTTTTACGGATCCACTGATACATGGATCGGATCCACAAAACGCATACGGACATCTGAATGCAGCCTTACAGGGGGGTGATCAATGACGGGGGTGATCACCCCATATAGACTCCCTGATCACCCCCTTGTCATTGATCACCCCCCTGTCAGGCTGCATTCAGATGTCCATATGATTTTTACGGATCCACTGATACATGGATCGGATCCGCAAAACACATACGGACGTCTGAATAGAGCCTCCAGGGGGGTGTTCAATGACAGGGGGTGATCACCCCATATAGACTCCCTGATCACCCCCCTGTCATTGATCACCCCCCTGTAAGGCTGCATTCAGATGTCCGTATGATTTTTACGGATCCACTGATACATGGATCGGATCCGCAAAACGCATACGGACATCTGAATGCAGCCTTACAGGGGGGGTGATCAATGACAGGGGGTGATCACCCCATATAGACTCCCTGATCACCCCCCTGTCATTGATCACCCCCCTGTAAGGCTCCATTCAAACATTTTTTTGGCCCAAGTTAGC